>NC_066574.1:7616768-7749268 GCF_024679095.1 Eriocheir sinensis | reverse complement strand
TCTGATGTTTCGTTTGCGTCATATTTGTGTGTGTGTGTGTGTGTGTGTGTGTGTGTGTGTGTGTGTGTGTGCGTGTGTGTGTGTGTCTGTCTGTCTTATTCTTATCTTTCGTAAATGTATTGTTTCTCTATTATTGTGCATTATTTTCTATCTCTCACTCTCGGTTGTATGTATGTATGTAGGAGTATTAGAATCTTATCTTTATGTACTCTCTTATGTTTCTCTCCTTTATTCTGTTTCTGTATCTCCTACAATCACTTGCCTCCCATTCATCCGTCTCCTAATCTCTCAGTCCATCTTGAAATATGTCCGTCTGTCTCGCACCTCCCAGCGAGTCACAAGGTGCATGACGGCGCATAAACCAGGCGACGGGGAGGGAAGGGCCGAGGGTTGCCGGGGTGAAGGACGTGGCGAGATTAAGAGGAGGGTTGGAGAGGCTGGTCAGGGTGCGGACGGGATGAAGAGGAGAACGGGAGAGAAGGCAGACTGAACGCCATATTCTTAAAACTTTCGACGCCCCAGAACACAGATTTGGCTTTCGTAGGAGCTTTGGGCATTTCCAGAGGTAGACGAATGACCCTGGTGATAGTTTGACCCTTTTTCTGTACCGTGAATCTAAGAAAACACTCATGAGAATACGATTGATCTCCTTTTTGACCTCTGAAGATAGTTGATGTAAGAGGAGGAAGTGGTTGAGAATACATAAGAACATAAGAACATAAGAACGTAGGAGTCTGCAAGAGGCCGGTTGGTCTATACAAGGCAGTTCCCATAAGTCTAACCCAACCTTACCTCACTATTTATGTTAGACAATTAGGTGTGGTTAGTTAATTAGTAAATAGGTGGTCAAACAGCTATTTTACCGTTAGTTAAGCAGGCAGTTATATAGGTAGTTAAATAGTTAGATAGTTGGTTAGTTAATTTTACTATATTCTGTATTTATTTATTTTATTTTTTATTTATTTTTTGTTTTATTTTATTTTTTATTGTTTTTTTTCTTTTATTTTTCTTTTCTTTTCTTTTATTTTCTATTGGAGATTTTAATTTTCTTTTCTTTTTCTTTTCTTTTCTTGCTGTTGTTTTTCTTTTTGATGTTTTTCTTTGATGTTCTTCTTTGGTGTTCTTTTCTTCCTATCATCCTTTTGTTGATGTTCGTTGGTCTGGGTGAGCCGCTTTCCTCCCAGAAGAGACCCACCCAGAATTTTGGTGATGTTAGTTGGTAAGAATCAGTTAACATCTTTCTGGTACACTACATTCACGCGCCTGCTGAGGGAAAACACCAGTGAGCTCACGAGGACGGCCGCTAAAGTTTCCTAACATTTGCATTGGGCTCCCGCTTGTCTTTAGTCGTCCGTTTCTTTATTTCCTGCTCTCCATCTATATAAGTATTTTTTTTTTTTGCCCCCCCTTCTCTCTCTCTCTCTCTCTCTCTGCATGGTATATTTTCATCTTTCTCCGCGTAAATTATGAATATATGCTTATTTTAGTGAGGGAGGGAGGGAGGAAATTAGACAGTAAGTTAAATCTTCAGATAGTTCTTAAAGCGGTAGTTTGATAGTTAGTTTACTCGACAGTCAAGCAGTTAGTTGACTATGGATATATAGTTAGATGGCTGATTAGTTTGGTAATTATTGAGAATCACTACGCGCCTCCAAAATACGATATTACGCCTCCATATTATACTTAAGGGACAAAATACATGTCCCTTAACCATAATATGAAGGCGGAAAAACGTAAAAAGTGGTAAAAGTAGTAAAAAGACTACCCCTGAAAATACCCCGAACTCCTATGAAAGCCTGCTCAAATATGTGTGTTTGGGCACCGAAATAGTTAAGCATATGCGACCCTTTAACATATCTACACCCAGGCACACACATTCAACAAGTCTTCCGCGGACGTTCTGGGCCTTGCCATGGGTAGTTTCGTGACCCTAGTGGTATTTCGACAAAGCTTCTGTAAATTGAACGTGAAAAAACAACTATGCGAACCCGATTGTCTTGTTTTTGCACTTTGTAAATGGTTGATGTGAGACAGAGAGTATGATATTGACCTTAACTGCAGAGAAAAATGGAGGAAAAGGAAGTATAGAGAGAAGGCAAGAAGGAAGGGGAGACGTAGGGGGGAAAGTACAGGGAGAGAGTGAAGAAGGGGAAGACGACGAGGAGGAGGAGGAGGTGGAGGAAAGATAAGAAGCAGATGCAGGCCTGACAATCTATCTCCCTCCTTTCTCTTCTTTAGTCTCTCCTGCATCTTCTTTCCTATACATTCAACGAAGATGGAGGGAAGAAGTGAACTGCGGAAGTGAAGGGGACGGAAGGGAGGCAAGAAGGAGGATGAAGTAAAGACGGAAGTTGTTTTAATTTAAGAAAGGAGAGGAAGGGCAAGAGAGAAAGGATACTGGAGGGGGAGGAAAAGGAGGAAACGGAGGAAGAACTGTCGCGGTAATAATCTTTACAAATGGATGTTTTATTTAGAGTCCAAATGTTTACAGAGGAAGGAGAAACAGGCAGAGGAGGAGGCGGATAAACGAGGAGAGTGAGAAGCAGGGGAGAAAAAGGAGATAGAGAGGAGACAGGAAATGAAAAGAGGGAAGAAACAGGAAAGATAGGGGATGAAAAAAAGAGAAAGAGGAGAGCGATGAAGAGAGGAAATGAAAGAAGGAAAGATAAGAGAGAGAGAGAGAGAGAGAGAGAGAGAGAGAGAGAAAATGGAAATGGTAGAAGAGAAAGATGAGAAGAAACGAGAGAAAGGAGGAGAAAAACAGGAGGAAGAAAATGGAGAAACAAACAAAAAAAAGAAAGAAGATCAAAGTGGGAAAGAGGATAAGGAGGAAATGAAAACAATTACGGAAAGAAAAGAAAGACAGTGAAAAGAAACAAGAGAAAAATAAGGAGAGATGGAAACAGGAAATTAAAAAAAAACAAAGAAAATAAGGAAGAAAATCACTAGGAGAGAAGATGACAAGGAGAAGGAGAGAGAAAGGAAGGCGTGTGAGGAAGAGGGAGGGACGCGGAGAGAGGGAGAGATAAATGGAGAGATAAACGTGAACGGACTAGTGAGAGAAGGAGGGAGAGAAGAGACGGCGGGAGAGGGGGGGGGAGGTTGCAGGATAGGGCACAACTCTCACCCAATTTCTTTTTTGTTCCATTCTTGTTACCTGATTTTTAGTTCTTACACTGAATCGCCATTAGTCACAGACTCTCTCTCTCTCTCTCTCTCTCTCTCTCTCTCTCTCTCTCTCTCTCTCTCTCTCTCTCTCCTTTCCATTATTCACAAATACATTAACGAGGGAGAGTGTTGTAAAGAATGGGAATGGGGAGGTAAAGATTGGGAAGGGAAGGAAAGAACGAAGGGAGGGGAAGGGAGAGGGGACAGGAAAGGGAGAAAAAAAAGGAGAGAGAGGGCAGGATGACAGCAGGAAAGGTTGTTAGGTCAAAAGGGGAGAGGAGCAGATGGGAGCGGAGGTGTGTGGAGTGAAAGGGAGGGGAAGTGGAGGAGGATGTAGGCTTGGAAAGGGCAAGAGACGGGGATAAAAAGGGAGGAAGGAGAGGTGGGGAGGGAATGAGAGGAAAGGGAGGGAGTGAAGAGGATGGTATGTAATGGGAGAGAAGGGAAGGAAGGAAGGAAGGAAGGAAGGGAGAAAGAAGGGTATGTGATGGGAGAGAAGGGAAGGAAGGAAGGAAGGAAGGAAGGAAGGAGAGACAGCTGGTTAAGAGACTCATTAGAAGCACCTGAGGCCTGCCACTCACAAGCACCAAGGCCTACTGACGTGGTGGGCTTTGGGTGAGGGATGAGGGAGGGCCGTGGGACTTACAGATGAGGGGAGAGAAAGAGGAGAGGCATTGACGAAGGACGGTGAGGTATTGACAATGGAGAGATGAGGTACAGACGAAGGAGAAGGGAAATACGAGCGAATGAAGGGAAGGCAATGATGACCGAAGAGACAAAAGGAGGAAGTTACAGAAGGGCAGTGATGTTTTTTTAAGATGTGAAGTAAACGAGAAAATATCAGGCAGGATTTATTTTTTTCCCTCTTAAAATATCAGGCAGGATTTATTTTTTCCCTCTTAAAATATCAGGCAGGATTTATTTTTTCCCTCTTAAAATATCAGGCAGGATTTATTTTTTTCCCTCTTAAAATATCAGGCAGGATTTATTTTTTTCCCTCTTAAAATATCAGGCAGGATTTATTTTTTTCCCTCTTAAAATATCAGGCAGGATTTATTTTTTTCCCTCTTAAAATATCAGGCAGGATTTATTTTTTCCCTCTTAAAATATCAGGCAAGATTTATTTATTTCCCTCTAAAATTTCCACTCTCTTCATATTGGCTTGTTTACTCTACGGAGGGGAAAACGAACATCCTAGAACGTGACAGGGGAGGATGAAAATGACATAGTAAACGTTGCCTTGTTCGGTATCATGTCGCAACAAAACACACGATTACTTTTTAAACGTCTCCATCCAAAGGCCTAAGAAATGGCTGCCTTGTTCAACCTTAAGGATAGAGAATGAAGTTAACTTGAACCATAAATCTTGAAGCGCTTGAGACCTGACCATATCATCCTCCCCTAAAAATGCGTAATACTGTACCGCAGAAGGGGAGGGGAGGGAGGGGGAGGAAAGTGGGGGGAGGGAAGGAGAGAGGAAGGGAGGGAGGGGGAGGAAAGGGAAGGGAAAGAGAGGTTAGGGGAGGGGATGGAAGGAGAGAGGAGGGGAGGGAGGGGGAGGAAAGGGAAGGGAAAGAGAGGTTAGGGGAGGGTAGGGAAGGAGAGAGGAGGGAGGGAGGAAGGGAGACGATGAAAATCTTACTGAGGCCGAGATCAGGAGGTTCAGGGTTCGATGAGATGAAAATTAGGAGAGAGGGAAGGAAAGAGGTTAGGGGAGGGGTAGGAAGGAGAGAGAGAGGAGGGAGGGGGGAGAAAAGGAAGAGGAAAAGAGGGAGTTGAGGGGGAAGGAGAGATGAATAGCCTTGGACCCTTCATCTCCCATAACGACACGAGCATAAACACAACGCGAGAGATGAAGATCTATAGCGCCACACGGGCCAAGGAGAGGATGGGTCCATATTCTTAAGTTCGGGGCCCACACATCCCCATAAGAGAAGGTTTTCGTAGAGGTTGTTGTGGGTATTTCCACGGGTAGTTTCGTGACCCTAGTGGTGGTCTGACAAAGCTTCTGTAACTTGAACGTGGAAAAACAACTCATAACAACCCGACTGTCTTGTTTTTGCGCTTTGAAACTAGTTGATGTGAGAGCCGGAGAGTATAATACTGACCTTAACTGCAGAGAAGAATGAGTCTTAGTTATGGAGGGAAAGGAAGGACAGAGGAGTGAAGAGGGAAGGGGAGACGTAGGGGAGAATGTACAGGGAAAGAGTGGGTATTTCCATGGGTAGTTTTATGAGCCTAGTGACAGTTTGACGAGGCTCTGAACCGGAAAGGGACGGTATTTCCATGGGTAGTTTTATGAGCTTAGTAACAGTTTGACGAGGCTTCTGAACCGGAAAGAGTGGGTATTTCCATGGGTAGTTTTATGAGCCTAGTGACAGTTTGACGAGGCTCTGAACCGGAAAGAGTGGGTATTTCCATGGGTAGTTTTATGAGCCTAGTGACAGTTTGACGAGGCTTCTGAACCGGAAAGAGTGGGTATTTCGATGGGTAGTTTTATGAGCCTAGTAACAGTTTGACGAGGCTTCTGAACCGGAAAGAGTGGGTATTTCCATGGGTAGTTTGATGAGCCTAATGACAGTTTGACGAGGCTCTGAACCGGAAAGAGTGGGTATTTCCATGGGTAGTTTGATGAGCCTAGTGACAGTTTGACGAGGCTCTGAACCGGAAAGGGACGGTATTTCCATGGGTAGTTTCATGAGCCTAGTGATAGTTTGACGAGGCTCTGAACCAGGAACGTGAAAGCACTCGTGAGAAACAGACTAATCGCCTCTGTGACATCAGGTAATTTGTTGTCTGAGAATGCCCTATAAGAAGACCAAGCGACATTTTGCAGACTCATGCCCTTACGTTCTTGATTACACAAATATAACCCGTCTACAAGAGACAGCTTCAGCGCCACACACATTTTTTCTTACAACAAAGGAGACAGCTCAAGGACACACAAAAAAAGGAAACAATAATAAAAAAAAGCCCGCTACTCGCTTCTCCTAAAAAGAATCCAAAGAGGTGGCCGAAAGAGGGGTCAATTTCGGGAGGAGATAGCTTAACCCCTTCAGTGGGGATTTCCTACAAGAAGACATCACCAAGCTACAGGAATGGAACAAAAAGTGGCTGCTACAATTCAAGGAAGAAAAATGTAAGGTCATGCGCATTAGTAGGGGATATAAAGCATACCAAAAACATATGAGAAACACTCCACTATCCACCACAGAGAGAGAGAAGGACCTGGGACTATATGTTACCAGGCTACCAGTGTAAGCCAAATCCGTGCCAATCGCAGCGGACGGGTTAAGGATGCATGGTGATAGACTAAATAGATCTGCCTTGTGTGATTGGGGTATGATAACCGCCTCTTGCAAACTCCTTATGTTCTTAACTGTTCTAAAGTAACCCGGCCATGCGAGGAAGACGGGAGAAGGTTACCGATGAGGAAGCGTGAAGAAGAAGGGAAAGAAAAGATAAACAAGAGTCATTGCTGTTGGTGAATGCAAGAAAATTACTTAGACTTTCATTATAATTTTATCCGTTTCTCTTTTCTTTGTCCGACTCGTGTATCACTTATTTTCACGCCACACGGTATATCGTTATTACTGAGATCCATGAAAGGATATCAAGGGAAAATTAAAAACTGATGTAGAAAGGAAGTTGGAAAGTTTCGTTTAGTCGGCGCAACATCTGTGGTCATTTGCCGGGCTCTCTCGATTGTGAGCCGAGTGTGCTAACCACTGCACCACGAAGCAACAACAGCACCACCACCAACAACAACAACAAAATAAAAGCGTACAATCGAGCGGTCTTTAAGCACAATCCCAGTGGTAGAGTACAGAACGGCAATCTTCGGCCATCACAATTACCCCGATACTGACCCAGCAGGCTGATTGGCGGTCTCGGTGTTACGGGCATTTACGAAGAGTGGACGGCGGTGAACGCTGGAAATTGCGATGTATTTTTTTATCTTCTATTTTTTATTTCTTATTTTTTAGTTTTTTTATTTCTATGTATTTTACTTTATTTTATTTTTCATTTCTTTTCTTTTCTTATATATATTTTTGTTTTTATTTATCTTTTTTTTTTGTGTGTGTGAGAGAGAGAGAGAGAGAGAGAGAGTAATTAAAGGAAACGGTAAATAAAACAAAGCAATTGGAACGCAAGTCAACAACAACAACAACAACAACAACAACAACAAGCATCAAGAACAAGAATAACAAAAATAAACAAGAAAACAACTGCAGCAACAACAACAACAACAACAAAAGTAAACAAGGTAAAATCAAACATTAGTAGTTTTCCTTTACAATTACGTGTAAACAATTAAAACTAATATTTTTTGAAATCTTTTAGAGAGGCACCAAATTCTCTCTACAAAGTTCGATTCCTGTAATCTATTAGCAAGCTTTTAATTCCTCTAATCTGAAGGTTGGCAATGTATGATAATCTTGCTTTTAATATTATGTGGCTGAAAACAAGACCATTCGTTCGCTGTACCGGGAGGAGAAAGGTGAACATTAGTACATTATGGAAGTCTTCTTGTACCGATCTGGGTTGTTATTCCTCATCTTCTTCTCTTCCTTCACGTCTTTGCTTCCTCCTCCAACTCTCCACCTCTCGGCTTTCTTTCCTCCTCTTTTCCTTCACGACATTTCTTCCTTCTCTTTCCCAGCATTCCTCCTCCTGTTCCCCCTCACGTCTCTCCTTCCTCTTCCTCTCCTCCACATGGGTTTCCTTCCTCTTCTTTCTCTCCTCCTCACGGCTTTCCTCCTTCCTTTCTTTCTCCCTTCCATCCTTCCATCTTTTCTTCCTCCCTCCTTCTCTTCTTTCCTCCTCCTCTTTGCTGGCTTTCCTAACTCGACTACTCAGCCCACGAGGACCTGTCAGGCGTTGATCGTTGGACATCCCGGCTCTGTGACCTTTCCGGAGGTGTGAACGTATCCGGGCTTGTTCTCCTGACCCGACGGCATATTACTGCAAGACCGTAATGGAGAGGTAGACATGAATCACACGGATGTAGAAGGGAGAGGGAGGGAAGGACAGAATACAAAGGGAAGGGATGTAGAGAGATGAAGGAAGGAAGGAGGGAGTGTATGAAGGAATGAGAAGGTTAATAAACTAAGGGAAAACAAAGAAAACGCGGATGTAGAAGGGAGAAACATTTTGAAACATTTTATTATACTTGCAATTTGTATATACATTGTTTGATATGTTTGAAGGAAGATGGAAGGAAGGTACGCAGGGATGAGAAGGGAGAAAACGGGAAAAAAAGAGAACAAGGATGTATGTATAAGAAATAAGGAAGAGTTTGGAGGGATGAGAATGAGATGGTTAACAAAGGGAAAACAAAGTGAACAGGGATATAGAAGGTACAGAGAAGAACGTAAGGGACGGAGGGATGGAATGGTTATTAAACAAAGGAAAAACAAAGGACAAAATGAAAGGTTGAGAGAATAGAAAATAGATTAAAAAAGGGCCAGAAAACAATGAAGGAAGAGAGGATACAGAAACAAAAGTATGATGAAACAGGGAAGATAGAAAATAAAAGGAGGTTAAGAGATAAACGAGGAAAGTAAAGATAAGATGATAAGGAGGAAGACGAGGGATAACTAGGAGAAGGAAATCAAAAGGGTAAATGAGAGAACTAATGAAACTAATTAAAAGAAAAGAGCAAAAGGCAGAAAGGATCGAAGGAAAGAGAAGGAAAACACAATAAAGAATCGCCAGGAAAAAAAATCCGCCATTTCTTTCCCTTCGTTGTGAGTCGCAAAGATTATGTCGACACAAGATTTGTCGTCATTTTCGCGAAAGTGAAAAAAATGTGAAAGAGGAAAGAAAGGAAGAGGTAGAGGAGGAGGAGGAGGAGGAGGAGGAGGAGGAGGAGGACAAAAATTAGATGATAATGAAAAAAATGGAAAAAAAATACAGAGGAAGAAGGAGGATAAGAAGAAGAAGGAAAAGACGAAGAAGGAAAAGAAGAAGAAGAAAAAGAAGACGAAAAAGAAAAAGAAGAAAAAGAAGAAAAGAAAAAGAAGAAAGAAAGAGAAAAAGAAGAAGAAGATAGAAAAAGAAGAAAAAAAGAAAAAGGCAAGAATTGGAAAAGTTAACGAAACATGACGATAAGAAAACAAATCACAATCACCAACTAAAAAAAAAGTTCAAAAAAAGAAAAAAAAAGAAAACAATCTGACAGAGAGAGGGAAACGAAGCGAACCCGGACTCACGCTGAAAAAAAAAAAAAAAAAACAGGAAGCGTGTTTCATTTTTTTTTTTTATCTTTTCCGTTTAATTCTGTTCGTGCCGCTGGCTGTCCTTGCTCGCTTGTTTGTTTGTTTGTTTGTTTGTTAGTGTGTTTGTGCGTTTCATTGTTTCTCCGTCCGAGTGTTTGGTTTTCAGCGTGTATTGTGTGTGCCAGAGTGTGTGTGTGTGTGTGTGTGTGTCTGCTGTTAGCTCCACTCCACCGGGATTCGAACACGGGACCTCTCCATTGTCAGTCGAGCACGGTAACCACTGCACAACGAAGCGTAAGCGATTTCTCTCAATCTACCTACCTCTCTATAAACTTGTCTATCTATCTGGCTATCTATCTATCTCTACCTGACTGCCTGTTTATATATCTATCTATCTATCTCTACCTGACTGCCTATTTATATCTATCTATCTATCCATCTATTTCTCCCCCACGATGTACACACAACGGGGACGATGTACAGAGTTGAAGCTCCAGGCGGTTGGCTTGTTCGTGGGTTGACTGTGTGTGTGTGTGTGTGGGGTGGAGGGGGAGTGTGGGAGTGTGTGTGTGGGGGGTGGAGGTGGGGGAGGAGGGGAGTGCGTGTGTGTGTGTGTGTGTGGTGGGGAGGAGGGGAGTGCGTGTGTGTGTGGGGGGGGTGGGGGGGGACTGTGTGTGTGTGTGTGTGTGTGTGTGTGTGTGTGTGTGTGTGTGTGTCAACTTAGGCTTCCCCTCCACATAGATCATACGATACACGACCATTACTACAACCACTACAACCATAACCACTACTGCTTCTAATATTAATACTCTTATGCTAAAATAAACAACCAATACTACTGCTGCACGTTCTATGTATAATGCAACACCAGGAGAAGGAGGAGGAGGAGGAAGAGGAGGAGGTGAGTGGGAGTTTCAAAGTTTGTAACCTCGTTCAAACTTCCTTCAATACAGTGATTTGTTTTCTCGGGGCAGGAGCAGCGGTAGGTGTGTGTGTGTGTGTGTGTGTGTGTGTGTGTGTGTGTGTGTGTGTGTGTGTGTGTGTTTTCTCATGTTTACTCTCCCTTTTACTTATTTTTCGTTTTTTTTATGTTTAAGGCATCTTCCATTCTATTCCTTTCCCTTCCCTTCCCTTCAGTTTCCTTTCCTTTCCTTTCCTTTCCTTTCCTTTCCCTTCCCTTCCCTTCCCTTCCCTTCCCTTCAGTTTCCTTTCCTTTCCTTTCCCCTTTCCTTTCTTTTGCTTTCATTATATTTTATCTAATTTTCTCTTCTTTTCTCCTTTTCTTTTCACGATAGAAAGTCACACCACTCCTTCACAAACCAAAAGTGAAAAAAAAAAAAAAGAACATCGACACAAAATCCGCTTCGCCTCCGTCAGCAGACCACCGCGGCGTATATTTTCTTCTCTCCTTCAGACGAAAAAGTGGCCGCGAATTCTCACACAAAGGATATGTTACGAAGCCGACCTGATATATACTGACCTCCACACACAAGCCTACTCTCTCTCTCTCTCTCTCTCTCTCTCTCTCTCTCTCTCTCTCTCTCTCTCTCTCTCTCTCTCTCTCTCTCTCTCTCTCTTACCTTATAACCTCGTTCTACATTAATTGCTACATAACCAGTACTTGAGAAATTAATATTAACTCCATTTTTCAGTACAAAGACTTAACGAGGACAAATCATTGACGTATTCTTCATCCTACGCATTATCAGGCTGCCAATCTTCCTCTCTTGCGACACTTCATCAATATTTTTCCTGGCGTGAAGTTGAGTCGGGCAAGAACAGTGGACAACCTCTCAACGTTCGATGCGGCAAAAGCTCCCTAACATGTTTTCTCCATTACACTGCTCATTTTTTAAGTCTTCTGCAGGTCACTCAACGACCCGCGATTTTCCATTTATAATTCGCTTTCGCAACTGTACTATTTTCATCTACACAACGAGTATCCCGGATTATCAGGAGGCCGAATGAATGGAGATTTATATTGGATTGAAAATGATTGTATCCGTTCACTTTATTTTATCAAGAATATATCTTACCTAACTTGGCCACTTACAGACCCCCCTTCTGTTGCTGTCTAAATTAGGTCAATATACTTAAAGTCCGTTTTAGGTATGTGTGAAGATGGTATAAGGGATGAAGAGGGGAGGAGAGGGAGGGGAAGGCAGGAGAAGAGAAAGGAAAAAAACAGGAAGTGAAGAGGAAAGGGAGAAGGGACTGGAAGGGAAGAAAGGGAAATGTTAGAGGGGGAGGTAAGGGAAGGGAAGAGTTAGGAAGAGAAGGGGGGTTAAATTAAGAAGGACGAGAGGTTTAGGAGGAGAAGAGAAAGGAAAAAAAACAGGAAGGGGAGAGGAAAGGAAGAAGGGATTGGAAGGGAAGAAAGGGAAATGTTAGAGAGGGAAGATAAGGGAAAGGAAGAGTTAGAAAGAAGAGGTGGGTTGTATTAAGAAGAGCGAGAGGTTCAGGAAGAGAGAAAGAGAGACAGTGACAGACAGAGAGAAAGCGAGCGAGCGAGTCAATCACCCAGTCAGTCAGTTAGCCGCTCAAACACCGCTTTTAGCACCACCTCGCGGGGTTATTAGCCAAACAGTGAAGTGCCTGAACGCTGTATACCATCTGAGCGCCCTAACTTTTCACTCTCCTTGATTTAACTTCCCAAAATATGGTTGCCGTAGAGTATTGTTCGCCGATATGAGTGGAGGAATTCGAGTTCATGGGATATTGAGTGAGGTTATATTTATTGCTTGGTTAGTTGGTTCGTGTGTGTGTGAGTGTGTGTGTTTGCTTATGAATTTTGTTTCCATCGACGCCTCTGTAAATATTTATGATTCATGGTTTGTTGGGTGGAGGCTGATTTTACGCTTCCTGTACGGTGGAAAATTTATACGCACACACACACACACACACACACACACACAAGCAAACACATTCAAACACATATACTAAAAAGAAAGAGACACAAATAAATAAATCAACACTAACAGACTCACTAAAAGACATGCAAACTTAAAACACAAACAAACATAGATAAATAAACACACACACACACACACACACACACACACACACACACACACAGTCTCCCCCTCTGTCCCCCTCCCCCCCACCACACACACCAACCAATCAAGAAGCAATGTCAGACCTCTGCGGTTCTCATTTTTCTTCTGGTTTCCCGCGACAAACTTATATTTCGCCGCGCTGGGAGCATCACGCCACTTCGGGAACTCAATTAGATTACAGTTCGCGCAACCCTCCCTTCGTCTCCCTCGCCTTTTTCACCTCGGGGCGTCACACGGGGGACACTTCACCTGGGGCATTATTCTCAGACCCATCCACCTCCCACATCACCTATTTCCAAAGGCTGAAAAGGAGAGTAATCGGGCTTTCATGAGGGTCTTTTCATATTCATGGTACAGAAGACAGGTCACACTACCGCCAGGGTTATTAAACTGCCCCTGGAGATGCCCAAAACGCCTAAGAAAGCCTTGTGAAATATGTTCCTTTAGGTTCATGGTACAGAAGAAGGGTCACACTACCGCCAGGGTCATTAAACTACCCGTGGAGATGCCCAAAACGCCTAAGAAAGCCTTGTGAAATATGTTCCTTTAGGTTCATGGTACAGAAGAAGGGTCACACTACCGCCAGGGTCATTAAACTACCCCTGGAGATGCCCAAAACGCCTAAGAAAGCCTTGTGAAATATGTGTACTTGGGCGGAGAAAGGTTTGAGAATACAGCCCGTGGTCTTTCTTTGCTCGCTCCGTCGTTTAATTATGAACACGCACGATAAAAATGAAAAAAAAAACTGAGTATACGTAACATCGAGATAAATAAATACATACTAAATGAATCCTGAACTCACTTAATTACACTCGACTCACCTTTTATCTCGTTCCTTTCATTTACGTAAACACACACAAAAAAAATAACGAAAAAAAAAAGAATATACGTCATATCAAAATAAATAAATGCCTACTTAATGAATACCTGAATCCAATTAACTACGCTAGACTCACCTTTTATTTCGTTCCTTTAATTTACGTACACAAAAAAATAATAACATGAAGTATAGAAAGCTAGAACAAAAAACTAAATATACCTCACATCAAAATAAATACATACCCACAAATAAATACTTGAACCCAATTAACTACACTCGACTCGTCTATTTTATCGCCTTCCTTTGTTTACGTACACACAGAGATAAAAAATAAATGTATATGTATGAAACCAGCTGACTAACTAAAATGAAAATAAAGCCTTACAACAAAATCTTCAACTTACCTTTTTCTTCCTCTTTCTCCTTCTATCTCTCTCTCTCTCGTGTTGTTGTTGTTGTTGTTGTTGGTGGTGGTGGTGCTTGCAGAAGGGTTGGTCATATTATGGTCTCAGGAGGGGAGAGGGGAGGGTCCTAACACACAGCGACACACACTTATCTCTTGTTAGCGTCTGTGGGAGGAGAATTGGTTATAAATATAGATGTGTGTGTGTGTGTGTGTGTGTGTGTGTGTGTGTGTGTGTGTGTGTGTGTGTGTGTGTGTGTGTGTGTGTGTTGGTGGTTCTGTATGTATGAATATCTTTTAAGACATGAACAAATAAAAGGAAATTCAATTAGCACCGTAAAAACACATAGCAATACAGAATATACGCATTAATAAAGAGCAAGTTAGTGGAAAAATAACAAAACTGGCTCTTCACGTTAAAATTTTGAGCCTTAAATAATAATGAAAACAAAAAAAAATGAGGAGATCAAGTTTTAGACAGATTACATGTTTATAAGTGATGGAAATAATGATAACGAAAATGCTAATAATAATAATAATAATAATAATAATAATAATAATAATAATAATAATAATAATAATAATAATAATAATAATAATAATAATAATAATAATAATAATAATGGTGGTTGTTAGCAAGAAAACAGGTCGTAGAATGAACCTTTAGAGAATATTATAAAACATTCTCTCTCTCTCTCTCTCTCTCTCTCTCTCTCTCTCTCTCTCTCTCTCTCTCTCTCTCTCTCTCTCTCTCTCTCTCTCTCTCTCTGTGTGTGTAAGGCGATGTCTTTTCTATTATTAGCATCATCTTCACTCAGCGCTGCCCACGTACCCTAGGCAATCTTTCCTTTGGTTGTTAATTAAATTAGTATGCTGCTGTGAAGGAACAAAAAATAATAATATAAATTGAATTAATATGATGGGGGTTAAATGACGGCAAACACACCCACACCCACACCCACCAACACGGGACTCACCATAAATCGGGTTCCGGTGAGCTTGAGAATGACTGTCGAAACTTATGACAACTCTGACACTTTGCCGATGGAGGGAAGGACTCGGAAGGGAACACGAGGGTAAAAGGGGGAGGGGGGAGACGCCTTGACTCCCCACCTGTATCCTCAAACACTTTCAACTCTCACAACAAACACTTTCGAAGGCCAGACAGGAAAGCAGTCGGGTTCTCTTGAGTGCTTCTTTCAGGTTCACGGTCCTGATGCCTTGTCAAACTATCACTAGGCTCATAAAATTACCCATGGAGGTACACACAACATCTACGACAGCCTTATCAGATGTGGAAATGGGAGTGTGAACCTGGAAATGTGTGGGGAATATGGGTTTTACACAAGCTATGAACTATGGCGTTGAAGGGAAGGGCTGGAAAAGGGTACAGCAGGCTAATAGAAGGGAAAGTTGGAAAGTTTCGTTTAGTCGGCGCAACATCTGTGGTCATATGCCGGAGAGAGACAGAAGGGGAAGGAATTATAGGAGATGGAAATAGACCCCAAGAGACGGGACACAACCCCCGATTAATACCTGGTACCCATTCACTGCTGGGTGGACAGGGGCATAGGGTATCGGAAAAGCCGCCCAAATTTTTCCACTCCGCCCGGGAATCGAACCCGGGCTCTCTCGATTGTGAGCCGAGTGTGCTAACCACTGCACCACGAAGCCCCCTAATAGAAGAAGGGAGAAGGGGTAGTGAATTGAGGGCCTCGACTCCCCACTTCCCTTCAACACTCGCTCAACCTCTGCCAAGAACGGAAAGAAAAGAATGAACAAAGCGAGTCGTAAGGAGGCGTGTGAGCTTTGTCAGGAGCGTCCGTGATAAAAATAGATAAAAATGATAGCCTTCAACCTCTCCCCTTTGCCTCCCTCACATGCCAGCGCCAGAAGCCTTTGTCACACGGGAAAAAAAATGACAAGTGGGATTTTAATTACTGCTTCAGATATCTTTTTGTTAAGGAGTTTTTGTTGTATTTCTTTTTTGGGGGGAGGGAGTTGGTGAGGGTGAAGACAAAGGGCTTGGTAAAGAAGGGAGGAAGAAAAAATGAGCCGTTGTTATTTTTTTTTCTCCTCTTCTGGATACGATTCGTCCTTCTTCGCCTCCTCCTCCTCCTCATCCACCTCCTCGTTTTTTTCCCTCCTCCTCCTCCTCCTCCTCCTCGTCCTTCTTTTTTCCTTTTCCTCCTTCTTCTCCTTCCTCAAGTCTTTCTATACCTCCTCCTCCTCCTCCTTCTTCTCCTCTCCTCCTCCTCCTCGTCCTTCTTTTTTTCCTTTTCCTCCTTCTTCTCCTTCCTCAAGTCTTTCTATACCTCCTCCTCCTTCTCCTTCTTCTCCTCTCCTCGTCCTCCTTCTTCTTCTCTTCCTCCTCCTCCTCCTCCTCCTCCTCCTCCTCCTCCTCCTCCTCCTCGTCCTTCTTCTTTTCCTTCTCCTCCTTCTTCTCCTTCCTCAAGTCTTTCTATACCTCCTCCTCCTCCTTCTTCTTCTCCTCTCCTCCTCCTCCTCCTCACAATCATCATCATCATCATCGTTTATTTAAGAAAGTTATCGATACGCTCCATAAATCTCCACATGACAAGTTTACTGTCAAAACACACACACACACACACACACACACACACACACACACACACACACACGGGCCTGACAAAACATTGGCTTCCATCATTTTAATTAACACCAATTTTTCTGACTCTCTATTTGTCTGTATGTCAGTCCGTCAGTGTCTATCCGTCCGTCTGCTCAGTTCGTCTGTATCTATCTGTCTGTTTCTTTCATGATAATAATAATGATAATAATAATAATAATAATAATAAGCAGTGATGTTGATGAACGTGAAATCAAGGGTTCAGGAAGAGTTTTCAAGAGTTCTGAGAAGAGAGACTGATATGCAAGGGAGATGTGGTGGTGGCGGCGGCAAAAAGGAATAAATGGCAAGGAAAGAGTTAAAGGAGAAAGGAGATAGAGAAGAAGAAAAGGAAAGAAGGAGGAGGAGGTCAGTGAAGGATACGGATGAAGGCATGAGATAAAACAGAAAAGGATGTGGCAGGTTTAGGGTATAGGAGAGAACAGCAAGAAAGAACTAATAAGAGGATAAGAAGCAAGGAAACAGTTAAATGAAAAAGGAGATAGAGAAGAAGAAAAGGAAAGAGGGAGGAGGTCAGTGAAGGATACGGATGAAGGCATGAGATAGATACAACAGAAAAGGATGTGGCATGTTTAGGGTATAGGAGCGGACAGCAAGAAAGAACTAATAAGAGGATAAGAAGCAAGGAAACAGTTTAAGGAGAAAGGAGATAGAGAAGAAGAAAAGGAAAGATGGAGGAGGTCAGTGAAGGATACGGATGAAGGCATGAGATAGATACAACAGAGAAGGAGGTGGCAGGTTTAGGGTATAGGAGAGAACAGGAAGAAAGAACGAAGAGAGGGAGAGGAGGAAGAAGGCGTTGGTTACAGACACTCCCTAACTCTTTTCACGCCTCACTTAGGCTTGGCATGGTTCATTGGGCGCTGCACCCACTACTGCCGCTATCACTGCTACAACGACAACAACAACAATAACAACTACAACAATAACAACTACTACCACTACTTCCGCTACCACTACTACTTCTATTACTACTTTTTTTTTTACATTAAAGGAGACAGCTCAAGGGCACACAAAAAGGAAACTCTAATAAAAAAAAGCCCGCTACTCGCTGCTCCTACAACGTCAATTACCACTACTACTACTACTACAACTATTACTACTACTACTACTACTACTACTACTCGTATCGCACCAATCGCCTCCTTAAAGTATCCTAACGCAATGGAACTATATCTTAGAAATCAACACTTATTTTGAATTTCTATGAATCTTGTGTGAGTCGTCCCTGTGTGATCCCCTCTCGCTGACTCTCCGTGCAGATGGTACCACGAAAAATAACTAAAAACTTGTATAGAATAAATATAGTCACACCCTAATATATGGTTTTCTTATGTATATTTTTATCTTATCATGTACACGCAACACTATAAAGTCAAGGGCATCAGCAGCACTAAGAAAAAAAAGTAAATAGAAGGAAATATAGATGAAAATTACCTGCTATTTACGTCAACAACTTCAGTTTAACGAATGCATCATTATATCGTATCAGTTTACCAAATAGAGTTGGACTATAATTTTAGAAAGAATCATCACCAATACACTTGAACTTTACTAACATTACTTAAATAGAAATCTCGTTAGTTACCTCAAATACCATCCTTACGTATATTAACCCAAGACCTTACTCAAGAACACACAGGTTGCCGAGTGTACAGAAAGCTTCTTGTGTCCCAGGTGGCGCAGGGCATGGGCGGAGGCGGCGGCGGCGGCGGTGGGCGGAGTCCCTTGGTGGCCATGGATGTGTCTAGCTACCTGGCGGGTGGACACACGAGGGACAGGGAGCAGGAACCCTACGCCCGACACGCCTTCAACAGCCTCGTGGCCAACTCCCTCGCGCCGAACAGAAGCATCCCAGACACGCGACATTCCAGGTGTGTTCGGGGGAGGTGTGTTGGGGGGGGTGAAGGGGGAAGGGGTTGACCTGTGTGTTTGTGTGTTGGGGGAGGGGAAGAAGTTGCTCATTGTGTGTGTGCGGGGGGGGGGAGGAAGGGGTTGTTCTGTGTGTTTGTGTGTGGGGGGAAGGGAAGAGGTTGTTCTTTGTGTGGGGGAGGGGAAGAGGCTGTTCTGTGTGTGTGTGTGTGTGTGTGTGTGTGTGTGTGTGTGTGTGTGTGTGTGTGTGTGTGTGTGTGTGTGTGTGTGTGTGTGTGTGTGTGTGTGTGTGTTTTGTACCTGCGCTTTGTAACCTGTTTTGCCAGTCTATGTTTTGTGTATCTAGCTGTCTGCTCTGTCTGTCTGTCTGGCCAGTTCCACAGTTCCCCATGATGGGTTAGTAAGCTCCCAAACCAATACCAGAGCCTTCGAAATTTCCTTGTATAGTGTCTGGTGTTTATATTTAAGTTCACAAATTTGATGAAACTATACAGGAAAAGTCTTGTGTATTTAGTGTAGCATCGAAGAAATCACCGTTCTGGATTGTATGGGATTCTGTAGTTTGGTTCGGGCTGTTACGAAGACACTGTGTTGGACTGTGAAATCGGCTCTAACACATCTGCGCCTGTTCTCGCCTCAGATGTCGGGAGCTGCAGTATGAAGAGGAACCGCTGAGTACCCTATCCGTGGTGGTCACCTTCCACAACGAGGCGCGCTCCACCCTGCTCAGAACCCTCGTCAGGTGAGGCTCAGGTGTTGCTGTTGTTTTAGTTGTTGTTGTTTGTTGGTGTTACTCTGATCATTACTATTTTTTTTTTCTTATTCATTTTTTTCCATATATTTGATTTTTCTTCTTACTCCTCCTCTTCTTTTTCTTGTTCTTCTCTCGTTCTTGTTGTTCTTCTCTTTTTTTATTGTTCTTGTTGTTTTTCTCTTGTTCTTTTCTATTTTTTTGTTCTCTCGTTCTTGTTGTTCTTCTCTTTTTCTCTTGTTCTTGTTGTTTTCCTCTTGTTCTTTTCTATTCTCTTGTTCTCTTGTTCTTGATCTTGTTGTCCTTTTCTTAATGTTTTCTCTTGTTTTTGTTCTTGTTCCTCTTGTTCTTGTTATTATTCTGCTTCTTGTATATTCTCATTACTACTACTACTACTACTACTACTATTACTACTACTACTACTACTACTACTACTACGAACTACGAACTAGGCACTTATTATCTACCACGCCTGCTTATGTCCATTCAAAACCATTAATCTTCACTAAACAACATCATCAGACGACCTTTCACCTTAACAACTTCAACAACAACAACAGAACACTTTTATCAGATGACTTAAAAACGCGTCTCCATCTACGTTTTCTTTCGTTAATGCAAGAAGCGCACTAAGACATCAACACACTGGCCTGCATAACCTCGCATAAAAAAGAACAGTTATACAAGAACCACCAAAGAAAGAAAACGGTTAATGCAGGCAACAGAAAACGGATACAGACAGACACCTTATGGTCATCCGCTATCTATATCCTCGCGCCAAACCACAAGGAGGAAAAAAAAGGACGTAGGAAAAAAATCGAGGGAACAAGTTTGTGATATCGGTAATAAATATAAGTTGACGGGCGTGACCTTATGGAGAGAGAGAGAGAATGATCGTTGTCATATTCCCTCGCTATTTTATGGAAATCCGCCGCGGTTCCGCCTAGTATCGCGCAGCGGGCCAAACTTATGGTCAGCGTGTCGGGGTGGGGGGTGGAGGGGGGACTGGGCGGGAAGGTGGGGGGGAACCACGCACCTGCACTGTCCGTACAAGTCCCACATTGGGGAACAAATTGAGGGCCAGATAACACCAGGTAACATAAGGTCGAGAAGTGAGGAGAGATCATTATTATTATTATTATTATTATTATTATTATTATTATTATTATCATTATTATTATTATTACACACAATTATAAACACACACACTCACACACACACCAAAGCCTTTTAATACCGGTAAATAATCTCCGTTTTTATTAGTAATCCTAACGTTCCAATATTATTACGTTAAACGCACGAGAGAGAGAGATAAGTCTGTAATCCCTACGGCCCACCTTTTTGTAATAGAGAAGTGGGTCATGCAATATATGAATTCGGGAGGAGACAGACGTATTATTATTATTATTAGTTTAGCAGTGGCAGTAATAATAGTAACAGCAATGGTAGAAACGGTAAAATAGGCAATACTAACACAACGCAGTAACACAACACAGTAAGCAACACACGCGATGGTCCAGGTGAGACAAACTTCCTCTTTTGCCTCGCCACGTAGGGAGCGTCACGGAACATTGTCACGCACGATTAGTGGGTCGCATTATAAGACATTCCGCCGCCCAAGAACACATAATTGACAAGGCTTTCGTAGGAGTTGTGAGCATTTCCAGGAGTAGTTTTAAGACCCTGGTGGTAGTCTGACCCTTCTTCTGTACCAGGAACCTAAAGAAACACTCATTAGAACCCGATTGATCCCCTCTTTGACCTTTAGAAATAGCTGATGTGATATAGCAAAGTGTCTTGCAATACCAGCCAAAAAAGGGTAGGCATTAAAAGACACACTCGCTTCTCACATCAGCTATTTCAAGAGTCAGTCAGATTATGATGTTTCTTCAGGTTCAAGGTACAAAAAAGGTCACATTACCACCAGGGTCATAAACTAGGTGAAATGTTGAGTAATGCGGCCCCTTAGGTCTCCGTGCGAGGCGGGGCGCGGCAGGAGCACAGGGACGGTGTAACTCAGGGCAGCCTTTGTCTCTACCCCGCAGCCTGCTCACGCGGACGCCCCAGGACCTTTTGGAGGACATCGTGGTGGTGGATGACGCCAGCGATGACCGTAAGTATACAAATATGATGATGAAGCACACTATAGGATTCACTCTTTAATCAATAGGTTCTTTACTATTATTTCATACGGTTTACCCAATACGATTCTTTCTCTAGTACAATCTCCTTTCCCATACGATTTTTTATATTTTTTACGGTCAACAATTCTCTCTTTCATACGGTTTCTTCCCCTATACAGTCCTTTCTCTCCTACGGTCTCTCTCCTTGTACAAGTCTTTCTCTTATTCGATACATTTCCTTACACAATTTTCTCTCTCTCTCTCTCTCTCTCTCTCTCTCTCTCTCTCTCTCTCTCTCTCTCTCTCTCTCTCTCTCTCTCTCTCTCTCTCTCTCTCTCTCTCTCTCTCTCTCTCTCTCTCTCTCTCTCATACAGTTCCCTTGCAGCCTCTGACGTCACACAACTTTGATATAAATGCTTCTGTTTCTCACGCGTCAACAGAGCGAATTTAATTACAGTGATACGCGTTTTCTTCTCATCCCCTTTTCTCTTTCCGTGCAGCCTCTGACGGGAAGCTGCTGGCCGGGCTGCCGAAGGTGCGTCTCGTCAGGAATGGGCAGAGGCAAGGTGAGGCGGGGCAGGGGCAGTGGAATGAGGAGGGAGGGGGGGAGGGGGGGGGAGGGGGAGGCGCAATGTCATGGGTGTCCCGGTTAGTTTAATTGCTCGGCTGACCAAATTACCGACTGACTTAATTTGATTGGTGGTAGTTGTAATTTATTTAGCGGAGTGAACGGTGGCCTAAGTAACTGACTTTCATCGATTGGCTGACTGGTAGATTCTGAGATTGCTCTGCTGACTGACTGACTGACTGACTAGCTGACTGATTAACTGACTGACGGGCTAGTTGACTGATTAACTGACTGACTGACTGACTGACTAGCTGACTGATTAACTGACTGACGGGCTAGTTGACTGATTAACTGACTGATTGGCTGACTGACTGATTAACTGACTGACTGATTGACTGACTGACTGACTGACTGACTGACTGACTGATTAACTGACTGACTGATTGACTGACTGACTGACTGACTGATTAACTGACTGAGGATGTTTTTTGTTGACTGACTGACTGTTTTTGTTGGTTGGAGATTATAAGTCTAATCTGGTTCTTGTACTGACCTCGTGACTGACTAACTGACTGATAATTCGAGCCTGGCTTCTCTGCTAACTGACTGACTGACTGACTGACTTTTACTGGCTGCAGACGGGTCTTGTTAGGAGTCACCACTTCGCTGACTAACTCCCCAATTATACCAAAGACTTCCACTGATTGGCGCCACTACTTTGATGGCTGACTGAGAGACGTTTTGTTGATAGGTATATGATCTTTTATTTTTATTTTTTTACGTTTCAGTTAACTTCAGGATATACGACTGTAAGTGGCGGCGTCTGTGCGGTTACCTGGTCACCCGCCTGGCAATTACCGTGGACTCAATACAGGTGTTCTCGGAAAGGGAGGTTAATAACGTGCGCGGAGTCTGTGTGATGAAGGTTATCCATTGTGAGGGCGGAGGCGCAGCGGGGGGGCTAGGACCTTATTGGACACACACACACGCACACACACACACACACACACACACACACACACACACACACACACACACACACACACACACACACACACACACACACACACACACACACAGAGAACACTTTAAAGAACAAACTCAGAATATTCGATCTACACGTCATAATGCAACTCCCAATTTAAAGAAAAGAAACCCAACTACAAACCTTCAATAAAAAAAAAAACTACTCCCTTTAAATTACAAATGACGAAGGAGCCGATAAGTCAAACAATCCATCGGTTCTTCGTGCTGACCGCTACTATAAAAGGAGTCGCGTGGGAAGTGGAGGCGGGTTGACTAAGACCAAACACAAAGAACCTTATTAGTGCCCGCCGTGCATGATCGTCTGTCTGTCCGTCTGTCCCCAGGTTTGGCTCGGTCCAGGGTGCTCGGAGCAGACACATCGAGGGGCGAGGCGATCTTCTTCCTTGATTCCCACTGTGAGGTCAACGAGGGCTGGGCGACGCCTCTCCTGGATGCCCTCCGTCAGGTAAATTCCGCCGCGGAGGTCACTGACTCTCGTGGGGCGTGGGCGCGTGGGTGGGGTCATTCGGGGCGTGGCGGGATATCTTATGTGCGGGGCGGATGCTCGGGTGTGGGGGATGGGAGTGAGGGGGGTGAGGGCGGGGTGCTTTGCTGGGTGAAGGGTGGATGATGGGGTGGTGCGTTGAGTGTGGGGGTGGGGGTGGTGTACTTTGCTGGGTGTGTGGGTGAGGGTGGGGTACTCCGCTGGGTGTGAAGGGTCAGAATGGGATGCTTCGCTGGGTGTAGGGGTCGGGGGGTGGGGGTTCAGTGGGTGTGGGATGTGTGGGTGAGAGGTTGAGGGGTGAATCCTGATGTGTGGGTCGTTTCAGGAGAGTAAGGCTTGCAAGAGAGTGGTTACCTGGTTATGGTGGATGCTGGTGTTTCGCTGAGTGAGGGATGGATGCTGGGGTGAAGTGAGGGGATGAATCATGATGGGTGGGTCACTAGAGGGTAGTAAACCTTGTAAGGGGCGCTTGGCTGGTCATAGTGGATGCTGGGGTGCTATGCTGTGTGTTGAGGGAGGGCCTGAATCCTTATACAGGTCGTTTTAGGTGAGCAAAACATGGAAGGGGCGGTTGACTGGCTAGTAAGGGAAATAACAGCAAGTACCTCAATGTCAGTGGAGCAGAGGGGGTTAGTGGAAGGGAGGGAAGGGTAAGGGTGAGATAGACATATTCAATTCTTACTCTTTATATTCTCCTTACTCTACATATCCTATACTTTAATATGTTCTACGTGTGTTTGTGATATATGGGTCAGTGAATGGCTGGGTGTGGGCGGAACGGAAAATTTTGGGTGTGTCAGGTTCTATGAAAACGGGGGGTAGTTGGTGGTGGGCGGGTGGGGTGGGTGGTGTAATAGTGTAGGGAGGTCAAAGGGTAAGTGACTGGAGGAGGGGAAGAAGGCAAGGTTGAGTGGGAGAGGAAGGCAGAGCTGGGAGGGGAGTGAGAGAGAGAGAGAGAGAGAGAGTACGTGGGAGGGGGTGGCAGGAGTTTAGTCAGGAGGTTCAATTAGACTCCGATTAGAGGATAGTGGTAAGGTTGTGTTATCTCTTGTCTCGTGTTCAGTCGCGTGGTGGCAATGTTGTACGTGCGTGCGATAGAAGAACTGAGTATTGGTTGACGTTGTTGGTAGTAATGAAGCTAGAGATGATGAGGTTGTTAGAGTTGAAGATAGTGACTGATGATAATGATGATGATGGTGATGATGAGGAAGTGGCTATAAGAAAAGAATAACCGATGATAGGGCTGCCAGAGAAGCTGTAAAGATGATGATGGTTATAAGGATGAAAATTATGAAGTTGCTCGTCAAAGGGATGCTGATAAGAGGGTGGATAGAGAGTCTGATTATGATGACGTTAGTGGTGGTGGTGATGATGGTGGTGAGAACGATATGGTTAATGGGGGTGAGACCGCTTGGTAGGGCTAATACAGGAGTTGTAAATGGTGGTGGTGGTGGTGGTGGAGTGGGGGTGGGGGGTGCAGGTAAAAGGAGACGATTCAAAGTTTCAGAACAAAGGGGCAAACTCTTCAACACTTAGGTCACCAAGCTCACACATTTGACAAGGGTTTCCTAGGAGTTTTGGGCGTTTCCTGAGGTACTTTCTTGACTCGGGTGGTAGTCTTAAGGGGTTATTACACTGGGCAAATTTTCCGTGAATCTTCAGTCAAACCACAATTTCCGCTGGCGTGGTTCTCATATTTCCGTGATTTTCTAACGTGTCCACGATCTTCCAAAGCTACGGTAGATTTCCCCGAAGGACGACGGTATTACTCACCATCATCATCATCAGCAATAACAAGAAACAAATGAGAACCACGCTAGCGGAAATCGTGGTTTGACTGAAGATCCACGGAAGATTTAATCAGTGTAATAGGCCCTTAACCTTTCTTCTGTACCATGAACGTGAAAAAAAGCTCATGAAAATCCGATTAATCTCCGTTTCGACCTTTGGATATAGTTGACAAGAGAGGTGGAGGGTCTGAGATTGCCGACTAAGAAGGATTACAAGTGTGTTTCCCGCGGCGTAGTTCAATGAGCAATAATGACCCACCTATAGAAACGCGGCCCAAGGAAGAGGGAGGGATGGGGTAGGGGGTAAGGAAGGGACCAGGGAGTGTATAGGGATGGGGGGAGTCGAGACAAGCCGATATGGGAAAAGGGAAAGTTAAGGTGGAAGGGAGAGGAGAGAGGGAGGTGGGAGGAAGGAGAGTACATGGGAGGGGGTGGGAGGAGGTAAAGAGATGAGGGGAGTTTAGTTGGGAGACAGTGGGAGAGGGAATTTAAGTACTTGAAAGGGGTAGGAAGCGAGAAGAGGGAGAAGTTTAGAGGAGAGGGAGAGGGAGGGAGGAAGATAGAGGGAGGGAGGAGGGAGGGAAAGAGGAGAGTACGTTTCCAAGCAAGTTCAGAGCCAATATTGCAAACTCTCTCTCTCTCTCTCTCTCTCTCTCTCTCTCTCTCTCTCTCTCTCTCTCTCTCTCTCTCTCTCTCTCTCTCTCTCTCTCTCTCTCTCTCTCTCTCTCTCTCTCTCTCTCTCTCTCTCTCTCTCTCTCTCTCTCTCTCTCTCTCTCTCTCTCTCTCTCTCTCTCTCTCTCTCTCTCTCTCTCTCTCTCTCTCTCTCTCTCTCTCTCTCTCTCTCTCTCTGTCTTTCTGTCTTTCTCTCTCTCTGTCTCTCTCTCTCTCTCTCTCTCTCTCTCTCTCTCTCTCTCTCTCTCTCTCTCTCTCTCTCTCTCTCTCTCTCTCTCTCTCTCTCTCCCTCTCTCTCTCAGCAGCCCCCAGCCGTCCATGTCCCCCAATGGACCACTCCGATGATCGATATGCCTTTCAAACGAGCAATAATCCTTCCCAGACCATTCTTGGGGGTTTAAAATGAGCTACAGACTCACTCGGGATATTTTGATGCTCTTTATATTAGTCTCCCACTCGACCGTTTTCACTTCTGCTTCCTTACTTCTTTTACAATTCCTTATTCGTTCTCTATGCCTTAAGTACTCCTGGAGCATCGTTTTTATTCCATCCATTAGTGTTTCGCCCTTTTGAACACCTCCTTCACATACCGGGTTACATTCCAGCGTCCAAATTCCATCTTTTGTCTCATCCTCTCTCTATGCCTATAAAATCATCCATAAGCTACCCTTCTAAAATCCTCCTTCATGTCCCTTCACCTCCTTCACATACCGGGTTACATTCCAGCGTCCAAATTCCATCTTTTGTCTCATCCTCTCACTATGCCTATAAAATCATCCATAAGCTACCCTTCTAAAATCCTCCTTCATGTCCCTTCTATCAGTACCTCGCCCCTTACACATCCCCGGGTCGCTTTCGAATGCCCTTATAGATCCCTTCACCGCCGCTCCTTTCCCCCAACAGAACCCTCGCAGCCTCGTGTGCCCCGTAATAGACGTGATAGACCAGGACACCTTCGAGTACCGGGCTTCAGGATCGGTGCTAAAGGGAGGTGGGTGAGCTGTGTCTTCTCTCATAAATGTGTTTGTATGTAGAAATAGATGAATGGATGGATGGATGTTTGTATATATGGGTGTAGGATGGTGTGTGTTCGTGTACGTAAGGGGAGGTGTATGTATTTAGGCAGGTTTGTAGGTATGAATGTACGCATGTAGTTATGTATGTATGTATGTAATGTATGTATGTATGTATGTATGTATATATGTATGTATGTGCTGAAAAGTCTAACAGATATTCTTCCTTCTAAGGTGATAAATTTTCCTTCTCACACACACACACACACACACACACACACACACACACACACACACACACACACACACACACACACACACATTCAGCAACACAAAACTCTCCTCGTCGTCGCTTTCATCAACCGGGAACAACAATTTCATTAACTCGGCATAACGAAATCATTGCTTCTTGGGAGGCTGGCGTGCTCTCTCTCTCTCTCTCTCTCTCTCTCTCTCTCTCTCTCTCTCTCTCTCTCTCTCTCTCTCTCTCTCTCTCTCTCTCTCTCTCTCTCTCTCTCTCTCTCTCTCTCTCTCTCTCTCTCTCTCTCTCTCTCTCTCTCTCCATCTTTAATAATCGGGTTCAAAAGCGAGATATATATATACACGGCTCACTAACTCTGTAATGGGGTGTGTGTGTGTGTGTGTGTGTGTGTGTGTGTGTGTGTGTGTGTGTGTGTGTGTGTGTGTGTGTGTGTGTGTTGTCAAGTGCTGTGCTGCGGTGCGGGTGGCTGGGCAGAGAAAGAGAGAAAAAATAAATGCCTATACTTACAAAACAATACAGAGCTTTTGATATACACTGAGTTACGTCTATCTTATAAACCTTAAACAGCGATGAGACATAGATTTCTAACTCTCTCTCTCTCTCTCTCTCTCTCTCTCTCTCTCTCTCTCTCTCTCTCTCTCTCTCTCTCTCTCTCTCTCTCTCTCTCTCTCTCTCTCTCTCTCTCTCTCTCTCTCTCTCTCAGAGATTTATTACAACTTAATGGCAACATCTAATTAAGGTAGAATCGACGTGAGGTCTGTGTGGTCTGATTTTCTATGTAAATCTATGTAATCTCTCTCTCTCTCTCTCTCTCTCTCTCTCTCTCTCTCTCTCTCTCTCTCTCTCTCTCTCTCTCTCTCTCTCTCTCTCTCTCTCTCTCTCTCTCTCTCTCTCTCTCTCTCTCTCTCTCTCTCTCTCTCTCTCTCTCTCTCTCGTAACGGTGAAAGTACAGACGAATACCGCACAATGAAACACAGAAACAAAGGCCGAATTAAGTGAAGGAAGCATTAATCTTCATCATCTCAGATCCATGAAATCCTCAAACCCATTCTCTCTCACATTTTATGACGTTGGGGACATACTTTTTTTATCCTCTATCCTTCTGCACTTAATAAACGTAAACGCACAGGAATTTACGATCCATGGCACCATTCTCCGCTGACAAGGGAAGGGGGTGGGGTGGGGGGTATGAAGGTCCCATCAGTACCCAGAGAGCGACCATGATGAGCCTTGCTATAATCGGAAGGGTATTTGCTGGGGATGACAAACTAGCTCGTGAATTACTTAGACGAGAGACGAGCCAGGTGAAGCAAGGGTGAGGTTAGCTAAGGTAAGGTAAAGTAGGGTAAGGTAAGCTGAGGTAGGGTAGGGCAAGATAAGGTGAAGTTGGGTTAGTGTAAATTAGGTAAAATGCGAATAACTGTATACCAAAACGAGAGACGGACAAGCCAGGTGAAGCAAGGTGCGGTGAGGTGTCGAGGCGAAAAAAAGTTGGAAAGTTTCGTTTAGTCGGCGCAACATCTGTGGTCATATGCCGGAGAGAAACAGGAGGGGGAAGGAATTATAGGAGAAGGGAACAGGCCCCAGGAGACGGGACACAACCCCCGATTAATACCTGGTACCCATTCACTGCTGGGTATCGGAAAAGCCGCCCAAATTTTTCCACTCCGCCCGGGAATCGAACCAGGGCTCTCTCGATTGTGAGCCGAGTGTGCTAACCACTGCATCACGAGGCCCCCGGTGGTGAGGCGAGGTAAGATGAGGCAAGAGAAGGTGAGGTCAAGTTCATTTAAATTAGGTAAAAGAGTATAATGTGAGGTAATGTTAAGGAAGACATAAGATGAGGAAAGATGAGTCAGGTAAAACGAGGTAATTGAATCTTGAGGCAGGTACAGACCAGGTAGGTAAGGTAAGAGTCGACTTCATAACCAAGGTACTAATGACATCACCTCCCCTTCCTTCCCCTTCCATCACACACACTCAGGGTTCGACTGGGGGCTGCACTTCCGCTGGGTGCCGCTGACGGAGGAGGAGGCGGGGGCGAGGAGTGACCCGACCTCCGTGTACAGGTGAGAGGGGACAACAGGTAAAATGGGTAGGGGTGGGGAGGAAGGACGGGTAGTGGGTGGGGAAGGGAAACAGAGGCGGCTAGAAGTAGTGGGATGGGAGGTAGTTGAAGGGAGGAAGGGGGTGGAAGGGCGTTGAGGAAAAGGAGAAAGAAAGGAAAGGAAAGTCAGTTAACAGTGGAATGGGAGATGTCCTCTTGATCCTCCTTAAGAACTAGAGAACAAGAAGAACAAGAACAGTCTCGAGAGCAAGAGTGAGGAATAACGCAAATGGTCTCAAAAGCCTTCCTTCAACTACCTCTCATCCCACTGCTTCTAACCTTCTCTGTCCTTCCTCCCCATCCCCATGCGGAGCAGCACAACCAGACAGACAGTTTATCCCATACCCAATGAAGGCCAGAGATGAGGTCGTTAAGGATGTCTTTATGGGAAATCCTAAGACGGTCGAGGGAGGCAGCCTTGTATACTGCCACCTCAATGAGCGACACAACGAGTATACTCCTGAAGACCCACCGCACGAGGCAATACAAGGAGACATAGCAACCCAGGATCAAAAGAGTATATACTGCTCTTTGGATCCTGTAGCAACCGATCAAGGGAAGACGCGAGTGTAGTCTTAACCCGGTAGCAGCGACGGGCCAAATTTGTGGCTTTACCGTGTACCAGCTATGGGCCAAATTTTTACCATGATATAAACCCCAAAATAGATGATGCGTAAACTGATCACAAATGCGTTGATACTATATATTATGAAATGGTTTGCGTGAGTGATGTTTTTTTCTCATTAATTTGCTTAGAGGGGTCTTTAAGATACATGATCCCCGCAGCTACCGTGTTAAGAGCCAGGAGTGAAGGAGATAACACAATCATATCTAGCAGTAAATCCCTTTGACTGACCTGCAAATCCTTTGACTGACCTGCTTTTGAATGTTGTCTTGACCTTATGCATTGTACTCCTCCTTTTCTCATTTTCTTCTTCTTCTTCTTCTTCTTCTTCTTCTTCTTCCTCAGGTCTCCAGTCGTCGGGCGGCCTCTTCCTCATCGCCCGCAGTGGTGGGAGGAGCTTGGCAAATGTGACCCCAGCCTGGAGGTGTGGGGGTCGGAGCACCTTGGTAAGTTTGCTTCGAGAGATGGATGAGGAGGAGGAGGAAGATGAAGTGGATGAGGAGGAGGAGGAGGAAAAAAAGTAGTATAGTGGATGACTGTGATAATAGTGATGATAGTACTATGGTTACGAACGACTACTACTACTACTACTACTACTACTTATACTACTACTACTACTACTACTACTACAACTACCACCAAAGATCTTATAAACCTAATCTAACTTAACCCAACTTAAAGCTATTCAAACCTAACCTAACCTAACCATTCATAAGATCTTTGCTACTACTACTACTACTACTACTACTACTACTACTACTACTACTACTACTACTACTACTGCTTATACTACTACTACTACTATTACAACTACCACCAAAGATCTTATAAACCTAATCTAACTTAACCTAATTTAACCCAACTTAAAGCTATTCTAACCTAACCTAACCTAACCATTCATAAGACCTTTGCTACTACTACTACTACTACTACTACTACTACTACTACTACTACTACTCTCCCCTCTCCTCCCACCACCACCGCCACAGAGATGTCCCTGAAGGCGTGGCAGTGCGGGGGCGTGGTGGAGGTAGCGCCCTGCAGTCGAGTGGGCCACGTTTTCCGCCGCCGACACCCTTACACCTTCCCCGACGGCAACGCGAACACATACCTCAGGTGAGCGCCGGGGGTAGGAGAGGGTGGGGGGGGGGGCGGAGGGTAGGTGCGGAGACAGGTAAGGGAAGGGAAGGGACACAAGAAAGTAAACTGGAGGGAGCGAAGAGTGGTAGAGAGACGGAGGTAACAGGAAGAGGGAAATAGTGATTGAAGGGAAGGGAAGGGAAGGAAGGGAAGGGAAGGGAAGGAAGGAAGGAAAGGAAGGAAGGAAGGAAGGGAAGGAAGGAAGAAAGGAAGGAAAGGAAAGGAGAGGAAGGAAGGAAGGAAAGGAAAGGAAAGGAAAGGAAGGGAAGGGAAAGGTGAAGGTAGACATAGGAAAGAAATGAGTGATAATGAGACTGAGATAAGAGGAAGATAGATTGATAAAATTAGTGATAGAAAGGAAGGAGACAAAACCGAATGAACGACAATGAAGAGGGGAAGAGGGAGAGAAAGATAAATAAAATGAAAAGGAAAGAGATATAAAGAAAAAAATGATAAGATCTTGAAAGGAAAGAGACTGAAGGAGGAAACAGGAAAACAGAGAAGAAGGAAAAAGAGATAAGCAAAGGAGGGAAGATGAGAGATGGAGACGGAAAAAGGAAGGTAGGCGAATGAAATGGAACAAAAGTGGAAGACGGAGAAAGGAAGAATGTAGGAAGGGGAGGGTGGAAGAAGATATGAATGACTGAACGAATGAGAGAAATGACGGAGGAGAAGAAAAAAAAGAAGAGGAAAATAACTAACGCTAATGACTCGGGGAACTGAAAGGCAAATCAGGAAAAGGGAAACACAGAAAAGGTCGAAGATGGAGATGAAGGAAAAGGAAGAAAATTTACAGGGAAGAAAAAATAAACTAGGAAGGAAGGAAAATGATAAAGATAAAATAAATGAGTAAGGATGAAGCAAGAAAGAGGAAGAGTGAATTTGACAGATGAAGACGAAATGAAAGTGAAAAAGGAAAAATAAATGAATGAATGACAGGAAAAGGAAAAAAATACAGAGGACAGAAATTAAAAAAAAACTACAAAAAATAAACTAAAATATGGAAAAACTTACATAAACAAAAAAAGAAATGAAGTGCAAGGAGAAAAATAAGCAATTCTCTCTATCCATCTCTCAGTCAGTCAGTCAGTCAATCTATCTATCTATTTTTCTATCTATCTATCTATTCACAGGAACTCCAGACGCGTAGCCGAAGTGTGGCTGGACGAATTCTCTCACTACTTCTACGAGACGAGACCCAGCGCCCTGCAACAACCATATGGCGAGTCAGTGTCCCGTCCGCTTGGCCTAACAATGCACATATCACTGTAACTTTGTATGACCTGAAATTTATAGTGATCTGTGCGAGAGGAGTGACAATGAAAAGGCTAGATGATGATTGTGATGATGTTGATGGTGATTGTGTGTGTGTGTATGAGGGGAGGGGGAAGGGGGTAGGTTATTTTTTTCTATTTAATGATATGCATGATTTCAAGACATTAGAAGATTCTGGTTCACTTGCCCTGATATAATTCTCCACAGTCTCTCCTAATTAAATCACTTACGCCCTTGAACATATACTCCGGCTTAACCTTAAACAGATAAACAGTACAATCTTAAAATAATAACACACTTTGAACAGTTTAGCGCCTTAATTAAACAAACCAGGTTAACTTTAGACACCAAAATAAGAAGTTCAAGAATAATAAAAAAATAAAAAAATAAATAAAAGTAACAATGTGCCCTTCTCTCTCTTTCTCTCCCTTTTCCCCACTTTTTCTCTCCCTTCTCGTTCTCTCCTCTCCCTTCTTCCTTTTCCTTCTCTTTCTCTCCCCTCTTCCCTTTCCCCTCTCTTTTCCTTCTCCCTTTTTCCCCTCTCTCCTTCCTCCCTCTTCCCCTTTTTCTCTCCTCTCTCCCCTTTTCCCCTCCGTTTCTCTCCCTTCTTCATTTCCCCTCTCTCTCCCTTCTCTCTCTTCCCCTCTTTCTCTCCTTTTTCCCTCTTCCCATCTTTCTCTTCTCTCTCCCTCTTCCACCTTTTCTCTCCTCTCTCTCCCTCTTCCACCTTTTCTCTCTCTCCCTCTTCCACCTTTTCTCTCTCTCCCTCTTCCACCTTTTCTCTCCTCTCTCTCCCTCTTCCACCTTTTCTCTCCTCTCTCTCCCTCTTCCACCTCTCTCCCTCTTCCCCTCTCTCTCCCCTCTCATTTCGGGGAAGAACTATTTTTTTTAACAGAACAGCGCCTCGCGGACATTAAATTTATTCTTTTTTGTTTAGTCACTCCATTAACCATTCTCCCTAACCGTAAAGAAAGAAAAAGAAAATAAAAGATGGTAGACACTAAAAGAAAAGAGGAGGAATTTAAATAGGGTGAGAAAGGAAAGGATAAACAGGGGACAGAAGAAAACGTGATTAAATGAATAAAATAAAGCGAGGAATACTTAGATAAATGAACATATATAGATAGATAGATAGATAGATAGATAGATAATATTATCCTACACACTTAGATAAATGAACAAATATATATGATAGACATATAGATAGATAGATAGATAATATTATCCAACACCCAACACACTACTATTAATATAAAACTGGTCTTTCATTACTAAGTTTATATTGCAAGTCTCTCTCTCTCTCTCTCTCTCTCTCTCTCTCTCTCTCTCTCTCTCTCTCTCTCTCTCTCTCTCTCTCTTCTATCTCTTTTTCTCTTCTCTCTTCTCTCTCTCTCTCTCTCTCTCTCTCTCTCTCTCTCTCTCTCTCTCTCTCTCTCTCTCTCTCTCTCAAGCTGTCGTGTGCGCTAAATTAGGCAACTTCTGATATCTCTCTTGCAAGGTATATAATAATTGGCCTGTAGTTATATATATTTTTTTTTTCTTTTCCTTTTTCTTCGTCTTGTTTCGCCTCTCTTTCAAAAGTTTCATCAGGTTTCATTTTTAGGAGCATTTTCCCGTTTCCCGGCGCCGAACTCATAAAATTGTAGGTTTTAAGTTTTCGTAACCTGTGTGTTTGTGTGTGTGTGTGTGTGTGTGTGTGTGTGTGTGTGCTCTTTCACATCCCTTTCCTTTTTCTTCCCTTCTTTTTCCTTCATCCTTTTCCATTCCTTTCCTGACCTTTTCTTTCCATTCCTTCCTTTCCTCTCCTCTTGTTTTCTTTTCCCTTCCTTTCCTTTCCATTCCCTTTCTTTCCGCGCCTTGCCTTCCCTAATTTCTTTTCTTTTCCTTCCGTTCCCTTCTCTCATTTTTCCTTTTCTTCTTTTCCTTTACCTTCCCTTCGATTACTCTTCATTCCCTCCCCGTTCTTCCCTTCTCCCTTTCTCTTCTTTCCTTTCCTTTTCTTTTCTTCTTTCTTTTCCTTTCCATTCTTTTCCTTTCCTTCCCTTCTTTTCCTTTCCCTAACCTTCCTTTCCTTTCCCTAACCTTCCTTTCCTTTCCCGTCCCTTCTTTTCCTTTCCATTCCTTTCCTTTCCCGTCCCTAACGTCTTCGCAGCAACCTTCTCGGCCCTACGCATTAATCCCATAACTTGAAAGTCTTCGAGAGGATGATAACAAACAGTAAGAGAGAGTACACACACACACACACACACACACACACACACACACACACACACACACACACACAGTACATTAAGCCGTGTACCAAGTTCTTGCTTTAGTATTTCTCTCAAGTTCTTTACAAACCCTCTAGTCGTGCATACGTGTGTGTGTGTGTGTGTGTGTGTGTGTGTGTGTGTGTGTGTGTGTGTGTGTGTGTGTGTGTGAATAGATGAAAAGCCACTCTCTATCTATCTATCTATCTATCTATTTCTCCCTCACTCTACCTGTACCCACACATAATAATAAACATTCCCCAGTCGTGTCAAATACTGAAGTAGTTGCAATGTACAAACCAATACTCTCGACACACTCTCCTCTTTCCATCACTATAAGTTTATTTCAGTCTCCTATCGTCCTACGCTCTCCGAGTATACCTTTGTAGCGAAGTTCTTAGGTACACGTGAACAAGAGTATCAATTTGGATAGGTAGATTCATTGACTGATGTTATTTGTATCCCCAGAAGTAGAAGTAGTAGTAGTAGTAATAGTAGTAGTCATGTAAACAGATATATGCATGCGTTTGAACAGGCTTTTATCAGTGCAAATCTATGTGAGTATGTGTGCATGAATGTATATATGTATGTATGCATGAGAGAAGGTGTATATCTATAGGTAAAAACTCCTCTCGCCCGAAATCTCACCTCCCCTCCTCCTCAGCGTGGGCGGCCGGCGAGCACTGCGGGACAAGCTGGGGTGCCGGGGCTTCGGGTGGTACCTCAAACACGTCTACCCCGACCTGGGGGCGCCATCCAAACACGACCTCGCTTACGGGCAACTCCGGCAGCGCAACTTGTGTCTTCAGGGCCCCGAGCCGACCCGCGGATACAAGGTAGGGAGGTGGAGGACGGTGGGTGGAATGGTAGACTTTGGGTTCACTGGGGGCGTGGAACTCTGGGTAGAACGATAGACGGCTTTGGGAGTAGGGGGCATCTGGAGGCTTGCTAGAGGGACTGACATTAAAGGGACGCGAGTCGAGACATGGATAGGGAAATGAACGGGGTGGTGATGCTTGATAGGATGAGGCAGAGTTGGGAGACAAAAGATAATGTGAAATTTTGCCGGAAGAACCCTGGGTACTCACTGCGGGAAGTATGACTCAGAGGGGACTAGTTTATGGCGCGGAGGGATTGATGCTCTTTTTTCTTGGTTCGTTTCCGTGACAGGAGTGCATTTTGATTTCGTTTCTCTTGCATATAGGAAATAATTAGAAGTTTTTGATCCCTGACTTATCTATTTACATATTCGCTCATCTATTTACCTACATGAAACGAAACTAACGCCAATGTCTATCCTCGTTTTCACCCTTAGCATCGATGTACCCCAAGCAACTCTAATCTCATGTTCTCACTAAGAGCGGTCCGATTACATTCACCATCCCGTTCTTTTCCTCCCTTCAAAGTCTCATCCCCCAGAGTGAAGGGTTATTAGGAGGATGAATGCAATTAATTCACGGAGAGTGTATTGATAAAAGAAATGGGAGACTTAAGGGTGTGCAGGCCATTAGTGTTATGAGCGAAGCAGTGAAACGAAGCGACTGGAGCACGGGGCGAACCATCAAACCCCGCGCCGTGCAAGATGACGTCACTAATCATGCCCCCTTCTCCTTCTCTCTCTCTCTTTCTCTTCTCCTTTACCCTCCTCCTCCTCTTCCTTCTTTACCTTGTTCTCTCTTTTCTCTTCTCCTTTACCCTTCCCCATCTTCTTTTCCTTTTTCTCTGTTTTATCTTCTCCTTTATCCTCTCCCTCCTCCTTCTCCTCCGCTTCTTTCTTCTTCTCTTTCCTTCTCTTCTTTACCCTCTCCACCTTCCTTCTCCTCTTCCTTCCTTTTCTTCTCCTCCTCCTCCTCCTTCGTATTGGTTCTGGTTTCTCTCTTCCTTCTTCCTCTCCTTCTCGTTCTTCTCCGTTTCAGGCTGACTCGATTCATATCTCTCTCTCTCTCTCTCTCTCTCTCTCTCTCTCTCTCTCTCTCTCTCTCTCTCTCTCTGTACACCTCGCCCTGACTTTATTGCTTCGTCTTGCCGCTCATTGATCCTCCTCCTCCTCCTCCTCCTCTTCCTCCTCCTCCTCTTTCTGATCGTCGCTTCACACTCAATCTCCCTCGAGGCACAGAATCTTTACCGCCTAACAGTCGCGCCGCGCGTCAAAAAGTTCCACTCCAGAGTTCCCTGAAGCGGAATCAAACCCTGTGAGTGAGTGAGACTGGCGGTGTGTTGCGGGGTGTTGAGGCGAGTCTGAAAGAGATCGAAGCCCCTGCCCTCCCCTTTTTTTAAGCGGTATGACCCAACTAACTTCGCTGCGTTGCACTGTTGAGTTTGTTGCTTTATTACTTTTTGGGAGTATGAAATAGAAAAGAGAAATGTTGTTTGTTTTTAGGTTAATGGTTAGGGCAGTGGTGAAGTTTCTGGGGTATGCAGTCGTCTTTTGTTTTTTTATATATTGCGTTCACCTTCACTGTGGCAAAATGGATAGGTGGAGGGTTTTGAGAGACCGTGAGACTAGTTAAGTATTCACGTAGTCGCTCCATGATCACTGTCCACAATTACTGCTTATTGATCACTAATATGCAAGGCCGTAACTGAAATGTCTTACTAAAAACTGGAAACTTATATTCACAACACACACACACACACACACACACACACACACACACACACACACACACACACAGGTAAAGCCACGCATACAATAGGATGATTCAAATGGGAAGATAGGTAATGACAGACAGATAAAAGACACAGATAAAAGACAGATTTTTTTTTTTTTTACAACAAAGGAGACAGCTCAAGGGCACACAAAAAAGGAAACAATGATAAAAAAAAAAGCCCGCTACTCGCAAATAAAAGACAGACAGATAAAAGACACAGAAAAAAGACAGATTTTTTTTTTATACAACAAAGGAGACAGCTCAAGGGCACACAAAAAAGGAAACAATGATAAAAAAAAAAGCCCGCTACTCGCAAATAAAAGACAGACAGATAAAAGACACAGATAAAAGACAGATTTTTTTTACAGCAAAGGAGACAGCACAAGGGCACACAAAAAAAGGAAACAATAATAAAAAAAGCCCGCTACTCGCAAATAAAAGACAGACAGATAAAAGACACAGAAAAAAGACAGATTTTTTTTTTATACAACAAAGGAGACAGCTCAAGGGCACACACAAAAAAGGAAACAATAATAAAAAAAAAGCCCGCTACTCGCAAATAAAAGACAGACAGATAAAAGACACAGATAAAAGAGAGATTTTTTTTACAGCAAAGGAGACAGCTCAAGGGCACACAAAAAAAAGGAAACAATAATAAAAAAAAGCCCGCTACTCGCAAATAAAAGACAGACAGATAAAAGACACAGATAAAAGACACAGATTTTTTTTTTTTTTACAGCAAAGGAGACAGCACAAGGGCACACAAAAAGGAAACAATAATAAAAAAAAGCCCGCTACTCGCAAATAAAAGACAGACAGATAAAAGACACAGATTTTTTTTTTTTTTTTACAGCAAAGGAGACAGCAAAAGGCAAAACAAAAAATGAAAAAATGATAAAAAAAAAGCCCGCTACTCGCAAATAAAAGACAGACAGATAAAAGACACAGATTTTTTTTTTTTTTTTACAGCAAAGGAGACAGCTCAAGGGCACACAAAAAGGAAACAATAATAAAAAAAAGCCCGCTACTCGCTGCTCCTGTAAAGAATCCGAGGTGGTGGCCGAAATGGGGGTCAATTACGGGAGGAGAGGTGTCCCGATACCTTCCTCTTGAAAGATTTCACGTCGTAGGCAGGAGGAAATACAGATGAAGGAGGAAATGACCACGTTACGTAACTATCCGCTAACACTCACTCACCTCGTTGCAGAAGGCGCAGAAGAGGCCTCATCAGGTGGAGGGTCAGGCGCACCAAAGCTCGGGAGGGGAGGTAGCGGCGGCGGCGGCGGCGACGGGGCAGGCGATGGGGACGGTGGTGACGGTGCGGGAGTGTGCGTCAAGCGAGGCGTTGACGCAGCGTTGGGGGCTGACGCAGGAGGGGGCGGTGACGCAGGGGGAGCGGTGTCTCGCCTTGCTGAGCCCCGACACTCGAGTCTTCCTGCAGCCCTGCGCGGCGGGACCAAAACAGGTGAGTCGGGAGGTGAAGACTGAGGGCAGCGTTGCCAAATTGTCGTACTTTGAACATTGCATTTATCATTTTTAGACTCCAAGACTGTCGTAACCACACAAATAACGATAGAAAGTTAAAGTTAGCGTTAAAACTGTTTAATATTTATGGGTTTCGTTCGTTTTTGCGATGGTTGTCGGTCAGAAACTACAAAAATGGAATGCGCTGAGTACGATATTTTGGCAACGCTGACTCTGAGGGTTTGGAGCTTGGAGGGAGTCGAACTGAGGAAGGAGAGAGAGCAGGATGGGTGAGGAGGAAACATGTGAGTGGAGGCAGGAAGCATGGAGGGAAACTGGAGGAAAAAGGAAGAGAGTAGGAGGCATGGAGGGAAACTGGAGGAAAGAGAAAGAGAGCAGGAGGCATGGAGGGAAACTGGAGGAAAGAGAAAGAGAGCAGGAGGCATGGAGGGAAACTGGAGGAAAAAGGAAGAGAGTAGGAGGCATGGAGAGAAACTGGAGGAAAGAGAAAGAGAGCAGGGGGAAGGTAGAGGTCCAGGGAGGTTGAAGAGAGGAGAGGCATGAGGTTACAGTAATGAGTGAAGGAAATTGAACGGAAGAGGAAAAAGCTGGATAAAAGTAGAGAATAAAGGACGTAAGGAGGAGCAGGAGGCAGAAGGAGGAAGAAAAGAGTAGAAGAAAGGCAGAGGACAATGGGGGGGAGGTAGAGTCGGGGAGGTGGGGGGGGGTGGGGGGCAGGAGACAGGAGTTATGATATGATGAAAGGGAAGCTGGAGGAAAGAGAGAAAAAAAAGAGGAATGGTAGAAGATAAGAAGATGTGTGTGTGTGGGGGGGAGGGGGGGTTAGAATGTGAGAAGACGAGGCAAAATGCAATGTAGGAAAACGGGAGGTAGGAGGAAGGGTCTAAGCTTGCACCGTTGCCAGATTATCGTACTCAGAGCCTCGTATTTACCGGTTTCTGAGTCATAGCTATTGCCCAAAAGCACCAATAATTAACCATCTCAACGATAACTATATATGAAGGCAGTTATTGGGGTCGAGGAGGCAGTTTTGGGGTCGGAAATCGGCAAACATAGGAGGCTGAGTACGACAGTCTGGCAATGTTAGTCAAAGGGTCGTATTTTAAAACACTTCGCCGCCCAAGTTCACATGATTGACAAGGATTTCGTATAACTTGAGGGCATTTCCAGGGGTAGTTTTATGACCCTTATGATAGTTTGACCCTTCCTCAGTAGCATGAGCCTAAATAAACACTCACAAGAACCCGATTGACCCCCTCTTTGACCTTTAGAAAAAGTTGATGCGAGAAGCGAAAGGTCTTATAATGCCGGCCTAACGGAAATATAGATAGAGCAGGAAGTCGTTTGGGGAGGGAACGGAGACAGGTAAACAGCGAGGGTAAGGAATGGACGCCGACGGAGCTCAGGTGAATGACAGGTCAATATGGGAAAGGGAGGTAGTTGATAACACGGTCTAGGGGCTGTAAAGGTAAAGATTATATAAGAATGATAAGTGTGGGACGTGTCTGTAATAGATTGAAGGCTAAGATGATGATGATGATGATGATAATAAAGAGGAGGAGGAGGGAAGAAGAGAAGGAGGAGGAAGTGAAAAATGATGACAAAAAAATGAAAATATAAATAACACAAAAAATATAACAATAATGCTAATAGTGTGTGTGTGTGTGTGTGTGTGTGTGTGTGTGTGTGTGTGTGTGTGTGTGTGTGTGTCCCGGCAGAGGTGGCAGCGGCAGGGGCGTCGGCTGCAGCACGTCGCCTCGTCCCTCTGCCTCGACTCTGCCAGTGCTCGCGACGCCTTGGCCCTACCCTGCCGCGACGCCCTCTACTCACAGCAATGGGACTTCTCCGTGGAGCTGCAGGCCCTTCCTACCCTGTAATAACCCCTGCCCCTTCATATACCCTACCCTAAGTAACCCCTGCCCCTTCAATGCCCAACCCTAAGTAACCCCTGCCCCTTCATTGCCCTACCCTAAGTAACCCCTGCCCCTTCAATGCCCTACCCTAAGTAACCCCTGCCCCTTCAATGCCCTAAACTGTAATGTGACCTCTGTCCCTTCATATGCCCCCCTTTGTAATGTGACCCTGCCCCTTCAAATAACCCGCTCCCGCGCCTTCATATGCCCTACCTGTAATACGACCCTTGGCCCTTCAATGCCCTACCCTGTAATAAAACCCTATCATCATCCCCTGTTACCCCAGTCGTATAATGAACCTTGTGCCCATCCCTTGCTCTCCCCATCCCCTGTCTTCCTCTCCACCCTGTAATGATCCCTGGTGCTGTTCTCAGTGTCTTCCTATCCATCTTGTTCTAATGCTCGTGTACCTACTAACAGCCCGTTAACTCTCTCTTTCCCCCTTCGTAACTTCCTTTCGTTTATCATCTCTCATACTAATCGACCTTTACATCTGTCACGTCACACTCACTCATTTCATCCATTTCACCCGTCACCTCTACATCCCCCCACCTCTCACTCACCCATTCCCTCTCTTTTACTCTTTATCTACGTCTGTCGTCATCCACGTTCCCATTGTATCCCTATTCCCTTTCACCTCATCAAATGTCACAACCCACACTCCCTTTCCATTCCTTTCACTCTTCACCTCACCAGCCATCCACACGCCACTTCCATCCTCCGTACATCGAGACAGTCACTCAGTTAACGCGATGTCCTGCTACCCTATCAAGTCCGACGCGTCAGCCATGTTTAGGGTTTGACCGGTTGTACTATTGTGTTATCCTTCACTATGTTGTTATCACGCCGTCATCCTCAAGCCTACCTATACGTAATCTGTTGTTATTGTTGTTATTACTCATGTCATCAGTCTTCATGTACTCTGTCATTGTGCATTGTGTTATCGGGGACGTATTCCAAGCTCCACACGTTTATTATGTACGAGATGATTGTCAGGTTGTAGCAGTCACCGCTCAAGTAGCAATCACCGCTCAAATTTCGTGTTCCTTCCCCTCAGTGACAATAAGAAAATGGGGCGTTGCAGCATAGACTCTATGTTGCAACGCCCCATTTTCTTATTGTCACTGAAAAACACAAATGAGCACTTCTAAGGTCTTGCCAACTCAAAAAAAAAAAAAAAAAAAAATGGCAGCATCTGATTTGTTTTTACCTTTCGTTAATTAAATTTCACATACTTCAGTTATATCTTAATTTTTCTAGATCCAAACATGTCACACTATTACTAACAGGGAAAAGTAGTGTGTTGGGTGAAGCCATTAACCCTTAACCCCAAGACTGCGGATTTCCCAGCAGAAGACATCACCAAGCTACAGGAATGGAACAAAAAGTGGCTGCTACAATTCAATGAAGAAAAATGTTAAGTCATGCATCTTGGCAGGGTATATCCAGCATACCAATACCACATGGGAAACACCTGGGAGTATATGTTACCAGGCTACCAATGAAGGCCAAATCCGTGCCAATCGCAGCGGATGGGTTAAAAGTGGTTCACAGAGAGCTCATAAGGACGGGGACTGGCTGCCTGATGTTGTTGGAGTGGATTTCAAGGCAAAGAATTGACTAAGAAAAGGAGAGCTTGCGATACGGGCGTCAGCAACGTTGCCAAAATATCGTACTCTGTCTCCTATATTTACAGATTTCCGACCCCTAAACTGTCTCTTGGGCCCAACTAACGAGATAAATTCATAGTTATCGTTAAAATAGTTAATTCCTGATGTTTCCTGGCAAGAGTTATGCGTCAGAAACCGGTAAATACTACGCTCTGAGTACGACAATCTGGCAACGGTGAGCGTCAGTCACTAAGGGCCAGTTCCACAGTTCCCCATGATGGGTTAGTAAGCTCCCAAACCAATACCAGAAGCTTCGAAATTTCCATGTATAGTGTCTGGTGTTTATATTCAAGTTCACAAATTTGATGAAACTATACAGGAAAAGTCTTGTGTATTTAGTGTGGCATCGAAGACCTCACCGTTTTGGATTGTATGGGATTCTATAGTTTGGTGCGGGCTGTTACGAAGACACTGTGTTGGACTGTGAAATCGGCTCTATGTCATTCCGCTTCACTCGTCACTCCTCGGGTATTCTTATCACAGGTATAATTCCCTCATATACAATTATCACCACATAAAACTGAGTCATCCCTACCGCCGGACTACCGACATTGTGGTCCGATATGAGTCTTCCAGTCATCCATCTCCATTGTGTCCATTCATCGTATCCATTGTATTGTCTTGTTACCACGCAGAGTTGTCATTATATATTACTTTTCCTTCTGTTGCCGCTTGTGATATCCGCCTCTTCAACAGCCCTTCAGCTCCTCAACTTAATACCACGCAATGTCTCTGTCGGGATCCAGAAGAACAAGCAGAGGATGACAACAGCAGCACAGTTAATTAATAGTGACCCCAACCAGAGGCAAATACCGAGTGGAGATATGGAGACAAGAATTGTAAATATGATAGGAGAGGGAAGGAAAGCAGTCGGTCAGATATACTTCTTCTGGGTACCGACATCTCACTGTGTTGTGCTGTAGCCTTGCAATCATTCCCCCCCCCGTTTGTTACTGTCCAAAAATGCTCCTCACTCAGATCCAAGGTTGTCACTCTCGCTCGCCCTGTCACCTGTCACCTGCCATCGTCACCTGTCCCGTCCTGCCGCTGCATCGAGAGTTTGTTAATTGTGTACCTAAGTCATCATGTCACCACTGAGTTTCATCGCCAATAAAGATGAAGAAGAGATTGTAGTTTGAAAGTTCTCATACTCTTAAGTACAGAAGAAAGAACAAGGCCTTAATGAATATAAGAATGCGACCACAATGAAGTAAAGAAGAAAGAATAAGAAGAAAAATATTTTGGATGAAAAGGCAAAATAAAATAGGATAAAATGGGTAATAGAGAACGAGAGCACATTTATCTCTCTCTCTCTCTCTCTCTCTCTCTCTCTCTCTCTCTCTCTCTCTCTCTCTCTCTCTCTCTCTCTCTCTCTCTCTCTCTCTCTCTCTCTCTCTCTCTCTCTAATTCTCCTTCTTTTTCTTCCTTTTCTTCTTCTTCTTCTTCTTCTTCTTATTATTATTATTACTATTATTATTATTATTATTATTATTATTAAAATGGTGTCAATTCTCTCTCTCTCTCTCTCTCTCTCTCTCTCTCTCTCTCTCTCTCTCTCTCTCTCTCTCTCTCTCTCTCTCTCTCTCTCTCTCTCTCTCTCTCTCTCTCTCTCTCTCTCTAATGATACTAAGGGATAAATCTTGAAGAAAAAATAACTATCATGGCTTCTTCCTTCGATGTACCACCCAATTTTTGCATTACTCGCAGGCTGAGGGTCCAGGGTAACAACAGGCCGGAAAAGATTAGCAAGGAATTCCGCTAACGGGAGAGGTAGGAGGCAATTAACGTAAGAATAATTTGTACCGCTGAGTTTTTCTTTAGTTTGTCATCTATGTCTTCCTTTACTAGCGAGTCGAGGGTCCTAGCCCACTGGCCCACTGATATAATGCCAAAGGAAGCAAGTAAGCCACGTTCATGGGACGGAGAAAAGGCAAGCGTAAAAGGAATAGCTATCAATTTTTCCTTTAGTCTGGCGTTAAATTCCTCCCTTGTGGCGTCAGAGAAAATGCTTGATGTTAAAATGAACGGGGACTACATTATTTGGGAAGCGCACGGTGAGACACTCGTATACCATTGCTATGTTCGTAACACAATCTTTATCGTCATCACCCGTCACTAATCCACTGTGAAAGATAAAGCCTTTTCAAGCATTCTCCACTGCTGTCTGACATAAAGTTACAGAAAGTACAAAACTAACTTAAAACAAAAACAAGAAAATTGCAATACCACTACTACCACCAAGTCCACCAATGTCTTCCACCCCATAACACATAACATACAAGACGACGGAACACAACACAGCACTACCACCTCCATCGCCAATACAACCATCAACTTTTCCTTTAGTCTCGCGTTAAACTCCTCCTTGTGGCGTCAGAGAAAATGCTTGAAGTTAAAATGAGCGAGGACTACATTGTTTGGGAGTGCAGGGTGAGACAATTGTATACCACTGCTACCCCAGCCCAGCACACATCACTATTCACCCTCCGTCCTAACACAACACATTAGAAGACGAGGGAACACAGCATCACAACACAACACAGCACCACCGCCTCCACCATGACCATCACACCCCACTGTTCACTTTCCATCACAACATAACACAACCCAACACACAAAAAGATGACGAACACGCAACACACAAGAAGTCGACGGAACAAAACACACCACAACACAATAACGCTACCACCTTCACCACCACTGCAATCACCACACACCAACACCATCACTAAACAACACAAAAACAACGCAGCACTGACCTTAGTTGTGGTAGCGGCTGTAGTCTGGAAGGCCGCGAAGTCCCCGCCGCCGAGCCAGCCTGTCCACCGCCTTCACCGCCGCCTGCAGCGCCTTCATCTCTCGAGAGGTGTACGGCAGATCTGGCCTCTGAGCGCCGCGAGCCACGCCCTCCAGATGGCGCTCAAGGCAGGCCTGACGGCGCGGCGAGGGAGTGGCGTGCCCGAGAAAGGTTAGCAGTTCCTGAAGGTGCAGCAGCGGCGCCTCCCTCAGCAGCTCGTAGTGGAGGAGGTGGAGGCGTGTGGCATTGGTGAGGGCAAACATGTAGGTCCTGCGCCATTTAGCAAGCTTGTCCCGCACGAACCTGTGGAACCCTGAAGGGATGGAGGGGTCAAGGGATGGAGGGGTTAAGGGGGAGAGAGGATGGTAAGGGGAAGGGAGGAGGTGAGAGGAAGAGAGGGTAGAGAAAGGTAGAGAAGGGAAGAGATTGGAAAGATGAAGGGAGGGTGGTGAGTGATGAAGGGGAGGGAGTTGTTTACGAGGAGAAAAGGTGTTGAGGAGGAGAGGATGATGATGGGAAGGAAGGGCAGTGACTGGTTAGGAGAAAGGAGGTGTTGAAGGGAAGAGAGGATGGTAAGTGGAAGTTAAGGGAAGACTGTTGAGGGGAAGAGTGGGCGTTCATAGACATTTGACAAGCTGAAGAGAAGGGAGAATGTTGAGGAAAAGAGAAGATGGTGAGAGGAATATAGGCTGGGGAGAGAAAGAGAGGTAGTGAGGGGAAGGGAGGATGTTGAGGAAATGAGATGCGAGATGAAACAGGCTGGGGAGAGAAAGAGAGGTAGTGAGGGGAAGGGAGGATAGTGACTGCAAAGGAGAAAGGATGATGTTCATATGCGCTAAAACAGGTTGCAGGGGAAGGAATGGCGTTGATGAGCAGGTTGATGACAAACTGAAGAAGAGGAAGAGCATGTGAGTGTAAATTAGTGGAAGCCTGAGGAGTTGGGTATTAAGGGGCGTCTGTAGGCTTGTGATGAGCGATGATGGGAAGGGGCGTGTTCAGGCTTGTGATGAGCGATGATGGGAAGGAGCGTGTCCAAGCTTGTGATGGCAGGTGATGCAAAGGGCGTGCGTGTGACGTCTTCAATGGACTGCTTGTAAGGCGAGGTTATAGGACTCTTCACGTCATCAACAGGGCGGGTTGTGTGTGACTTGTGAGTGACTTCTTTTTTTTTCGAATTTCTTAAGGGGATTCTGCGGTATTATCTCACTCACATTCACACTCTTACTCACACTCACACTCACACTCTCACCTCGCGTGCTGTAAGTGGCCTGATTATCGGAGGCACTGAACCTGTCTGGGGCCCAGCGGCTTCGCGTGTAGTGCCAGTAGGACAGGATGGCTCTGGCAGGACGGGGGGGAAGACGAAGCGGCGTTAATTAAGAATGATCCACACCACAATATCGTGACCTTCGTAAACAAAACGCCTGTGTAACGACCTGAGTGTCCAACAACTAGACTGTCTGAATGAGCTTAAAAGTCACTTCCATCTCTCCTTCTCTTTCTCTTTCTAAATGCGGGTGGGAAAAAGATAGAGAGACAAGAGGATGGAGGGCAGAGTATGGAAGAAAGAAGAGGATGGAAGAAACAAGAGGACCGACAAAGCGATTTAGATGAAGAAGACGAAGACGATAACGAAGACAAAACGGAAGAAAAAAAGAAAAAGAACAAGAAGAACAAGAACAAGGAGATGAAGAACAGGATGGGAAAGTCTGACTAATTGACTGACTGACCGAAATGACTGCATGGTTCTGAACTACTCACTTGGCGGGGCTCCTGACGATGGCCACGACGGGGTAGTGGGGGTGGCGGGACAGGGGCAGCAGGGAGTGCGTCTTGGTGGTGAGTGTGGAGCCGCGCCAGACAGCCACGCCCTCCCCAAGGAACCCTGCAGCAGAGGAAGGCGTGGTATCAGTGTTGAGGCATTAGAGGGAGCATTTGTATCTCCTTGTTTATGTCCTTGGGCATATTAAAAACGAACACATGAACATAACATTTAGACACCCACGCCCTTCACTAAAAACGGTAGGATGACTTGATATCATTCTTGTGGTGAACTCGTGAACAGAAGAACATATTTTTTTTCTTTTTACAGCAAAGGAAACAGCTCAAGGGCAAAAAGGGCAGAGAGTTTTAGACTGCCAAGCCCTTCACCAGTAGTCAGGAGAGGACGGGATTTTACGGAAAGGAGACAGACCACATTTGGTAAGACTTTCGTAGAGGTTTTGGGTATTGCCATGGGTAGTTCTATGAGCCCAGTGATAGTTTGACAAGACTTCTGCGCAGCGAACTTAGAAAACACTCATAAGAATCCAATTTCTCTCCTTTGAGGCTTTTGGAATTATTTGTTATGGGGACCGAAATGATTTTTTTTCTATTTTTTACATCAGAGGAGTCAGTTCAAGGGCATAACAAAAGGTAGCAAATGTTAAAAAAAAAGCCCGCTACTCACTGCTCCTAAAAAGAGTTAGAGGACTGGCCGAAAGAAAGGTCAATTTCGGGAGTTGAGGCGTCTTGATTGATAATAAAGGTCAAGATACTTAACATTAGTGTAGACTAGAACGCCCACAACACACGCTGACCCTAATAAAATTCATCACACTTTGGACCATTTCCACAACGAAACAGATACAAATAACGAGAGAGACAAAGACGGACACCAGACAAAACTAGACGGGAAAGGCGCACGTCAATGCCCTCACACAATCAACCAGAGAACAGACAAACAACCCCCTACCCCAACCCACCCACCCACCCACACACACACACACAAACGCCTCCCAGCCCACACCACAGCAACAGCTTCATCTATGTAATAAAGTTTTTCGCGTGCCCATGACCTTGAATGTTTTGACTCGGCAGGGAGGGAGGCAGGGCGGGAGAGAGGGAGGGAATGGGGGAAGGGTCCAGCCAGCGTGCCTGCGTAGGGAGATAGGACCATCAATGCGTACCGGTGAAGGAGGGGGAGCAGGAGGAGGAGAAGGACGAACGACGGAAACGAGACCAACATGAAAAAAAAAAAAAAAAAAAAAAACGAGAAAAAAGGAGAAAAAAGGGAAAAAGAGAAAAAAAAGAAGAAAAAAGGAGAGAGAGAGAGAGAGAGAGAGAGAGAGAGAGAGAGAGAGAGAGACAGAAATATACTTATCTCGTCATTTTCAAAGCACCACCACTACCCCCATCATCACCACCACCAACCCCCCTCCACCACCACCACTATCACCACAACCACCAGCAGCTTCCATCAGCCTGTGTGTTTGGGCATGGCTGCACCACTGACACCCCCTGACGGCCCCTCATCGGACACGCTCTCCACGCGGCGGCGGGGATGTAAGACTCGGCTTCTCACTAATATCCTGTGGCGGACGCGGCGCCCCAGGCCACCTGACCCCTCGCCGCCCCCCGCTGCGGCCGGGCTAAAGGGTAGAATTAGTTTGCAATGATGCTGTGCCGTGGGGGAGCAGCGTGAAGGGTATATCTGGACCTAAAACTGACGATACAGAGGTGGAACTTTAATATTTACAACGGTAGTGTGCCTCATACGACCACAACTTGTGCAAACCGGTCTTTTCTTCCATAGTAAAGAGGCAGCAAAGGGCATACAAATACAAACATTAAAAAAAGAGAGGCCGCACAACGCCGCTTCCACTAAATCTGACAGCGTTATTAAAATACCGAGTTATCCAAAACGTGGAACTCCGGTGTTTAATCTTTGGATCGAATCGTTGAATTTCTTATACTCATATTGGAGGCGAAGTTATTATAGATATAAGTGTAAGCCCCAGGGAATAGTGTTGGAATGTGTTTTACATAAATGATCTTGTTGACGAATAGCCGAGACAACTTAATATTAAAGTTATTTTTCTCCTTGATACGAGTAATAATTAAATGATCTTGTTGACGAATAGCCGTGACAACAACAATATTCAAGCTTTTTCTCCTTGATACGAGTAATAATTAAATGATCTTGTTGACGAATAGCCGTGACAACTTAATATTAAAGTTATTTTTCTCCTTGATACGAGTAATAATTAAATGATCTTGTTGACGAATAGCCGTGACAACTTAATATTCAAGCTATTTTTCTCCTTGATACGAGTAATAATTAAATGATCTTGTTGACGAATAGCCGTGACAACTTAATATTAAAGTTATTTTTCTCCTTGATACGAGTAATAATTAAATGATCTTGTTGACGAATAGCCGTGACAACTTAATATTCAAGCTATTTTTCTCCTTGATACGAGTAATAATTAGACAGGTGCGTGGAATAAGGCGAGCACATCTTATAAGACCAATGATTTAGGTCCCCCACGCCTAATCTGTACTGTTTAGAACTGTCCGAGATAGTGCAGATAAGGTGTGTGTGTGGGGGGGGGGGGGAGGGGGCGGTGAGTCTTCCGGAAAGAGGGCCTCCGAGCCTACACACACCAAGGAGACTCCCACGTCCACGTCAGCCACCGCCGGCAGCTGCTCCCGACACATGACGAAGATTTCCTTAGGTTCCCATCACGGGTCGGCCTTTCAGCCCCGCAAAATAGCGAAGACCGCGTGACCCCGCAAGCCGCTGACGTGTTCCTGCCGCCCTACTACTTCCCTGACGCTCCCGGGCTGGTAATTGGCGGTCGGCGTGGGCGTTGTGCTGACGCCCGCCACGCCCTCTCATTCAGGTGTGTTTCTCTTCATCTGCATATCACTTACTCTTTATCTACACAACCGTCTGTTTCTGTCTGTCCGTCTGTCTAAATCTGTGACTATCTGTCTGTTAGATGTTACGTCACCAAAAGGAGGGGTGACAGCGTACGCCTTGAAGGGTCGTTACATAGTCTATTTGTGTCTGTCGTTTCTCTCTCTCTCTCTCTCTCTCTCTCTCTCTCTCTCTCTCTCTCTCTCTCTCTCTCTCTCTCTCTCTCTCTCTCTCTCTCTCTCTCTCTCTCTCTCTCTCTCTCTCTCTCTCTCTCTCCAACCACGCAGCCTGTAGGAGTTGTAGACGGAGGAAGTGAACAGCCCCGTCGCGGCCTGCAGGAGGTAGCGCGTCCAGGTGTTGCCGGAGCGAGGGAAGGACAGGAGCCACGAGCCGGCCAGACCCTCGCCGAAGCGCACCTCAGCCCTGGAACCACCACCATCAGCGTCACCAAGAGTCATATTCCTAAACATTCCGGCGCCCAAGCACACATATGGTCTTCGTAGGAGTTTTGGGCATTTCTCCGGGTAGTTTTATGACCCTGATGGTAGTTTGGTCATTCTTCTGTATAATAAACCTAAGAAGAACTCTCGACTGATCTCCTTTTCTGCCTTTGGGAATTGTTGATGTGGGAATATCGACCTGAGAGTCACTACCACTAAAAGAAGAGGTATCACCATAAATACATACATACATACATACATAAGACCATATACATACAGTTGAGATCGTTCAAGACAACGAAAGCACCGCATACATATATACAGATAGATAGATAGATAGATAGATATGTAGATTGATGGGTGATAGATAGGTAGATACATAAATAAAGTATTCCGATATTTATGTATGTAAATAAATGGATATATATGTAGACTGATGGATGATAGATAGGTAGATAGATGTAGTACTCCGATATTTATGTATGTAGATAGATGGATATATATGTAGATTGCTGGATGATAGATAGGTAGATAGATAGATGAAGCATTTAGATATTTATGTATGTAGACAGATAAGTATATATGTATTTATGAAAGTAGATAGAAAGATGGATAGATAGAAAGACAAAACAGGTATATATGCTCAGATACGTTAGAAATGATTGAAAAAAAAAAATCCATAGTGACAAACAAATATATAATAACACCCGGGAAAGCAGAATTTATTGTCACACGTAAATCATATGACATTTAATTATAATCCCACATAATTTGTCCCACAGCCATTAATTAATTACTGATCCTGCATCGTGCACACATGTCACGGCTGATGAATAAGCTGATTATGAGCATATTAACCTAATGTGCATGACTGATGACTGGGAGTTACTGGAGGCACACATATGTACACTGTGATAAAGCACTACGCACATATTGGAACACAAACATAGACACGAAGAGAGAGAGAGCGGTAAGGAAATAAAGCAAGATATAATTAGGATTGAAGCATGAAACGAAAAAAAATATAGGAACATAAACATGGACATGACGAGAGGTAAAGGAATAAAGCAAAACATTATCAGGATTGAAGCTTTTTTTTTTTTTTTTACAGCAGGGGAGTCAGCTCAAGGGCATAACAAAGGTAACAAATGTGAAAAAAAAAAAGCCCGCTACTCACTGCTCCTATAAAGAGTTAGAGGAGTGGCCGAAAGAGAGGTCAGTTTCGGGAGGAGAGGTGTCCTGATACCCTCCTCGTGACAGAGTTCAAGTCGTAGGCAGGAGGAAATACAGATGAAGGAAGAAGAAAAGAAAAAAAAAAGTAAGGAATAAGGAATGAAAAAAAAGGATGGAAGGAATAAAGAGAAAGATAAAAGGAGAGAAATGAAATAAAAGAAACAAAAAGAAGCATGAAAGACGAAAGAGGCATAGGAAGTAAGTTTGAAAGATATTAAAGAGAATATGAAAGGACAAAAAATGACGTCGAAAAGAATAGAGGAAGAATGGAAGTTAGATTGAAAGAGTAAGTAGCGGATTTTGTTTTTCATTGTTTTTTTTTTACGCCCTTGCACTGTCTCCTGCTGTAAAACAAAAAAAAAACAAAAAAAAAAACGAAGGAAAGGGGAGAGAACCAGCCAAGGAAGCAAAACAAACAAACAAATGTAAGAACAACTATATGCAAAACACGCCCTACACTTCTATATAACCAAAGAAACACACCTTGACACACACACACACACACACACACACACACACACACACACACACACACACATATTAAAAACAGCCACACACAGAAACAAACACATCAACACACAAAACCCTTCACATATTCAGTCATCCATCACACCTAATCACAGAAACAGACAGACAACAGCAAAGCATTCATCTATTCATCCATCCATCCATCCACAGTCCACTCAACCACAGTACTCACCAGGAGCAGTTGTCATCCCCGGGCCACAGCTTCACCACACCGCCACTCACCACCGGCGCCGCGGAGGACAGAGCTGCAGAGGAGAGAGGACAGAGTGATGGGTGACGGACGAGATTTGAGGTCATCTTCATAAACATTGCGCCGCCTCAGACTCACATATTAGACAAGGCTTTCTTAGGAGTTTTGAGCATTTCCAGGGGTAGTTTTATGACCCTGATGGTAGTTTGACCCTTCTTCTGTGCCGTGAACCTAATAATACACTCATGAGAACCGACTGCTCTCCATTTGGGTTGATGCGAGATCTGAAGATTAATGTGAGGAAATGAGAGGTAATATTCAAGTCACCCACCACATGGCAGAACAGATACAGACTGGGAAACGAACACTTGGGAGGGTTGAACGATACACACACAACTCGGACGGGTAATTATAAAGTGCCGACCCAGTTCACGAAAAAGAAAATCAGAGGGAAAATAAGAATGGGATGGAGTGCTCTTGGTAAACATAACAATACCGTGACTTGCAACCCGACACCCCCTGAAAGGAAAGGTGTGCAGTCAATCTATTCTGTATTTTCATTTTCATTCATTATGTATTTTATTTTCATTTTCATTTTACTCACAAAAATGGCGCCGCACAAAAGGTTAAGAAAGAAAGTGACGAAGCGGAAAAAGAGGAACAGAGAAAAATATTGGGTATAACATGGAGACCGGAAGTGACCATCATGAATTCGAGTAGAGAACGGGGGGAAAAAATGGAATGGGGTAGGTTAAATATATAAGGCGTATAGAACAGATAACAAATGAGCAATCAAAGTAACAGAATGGCAGACAAAGGACCGGGTGGAAAGATGAAATTATAACATTTACCGGATAGATTAAAAATGGTACAGAGGAAGGGTCAAACTACCACCAGGGTCATGAAACTACCCCTGGAAATGCCCCAAACCTCAACGAAAGCCTTGTCAAATGTGTGTGCCAAATGTGTGTCAAATGTGTTGTGTGTGTTGTTTTAATGAGTGTTTCTTTAGTACACTAACACCAGAGAAGTGGAGGACGTTGGGAAAGGGTTTTGTTAGCAGGGGAACAGTAGAAGATGACGATGATGATGATAACGTACTAAAGAAAAATGAACATACATATTTATTTATAATAGCTCAAGGAAAAACAAATAAAAAGAAGAAAGAATTGAGAGGATTAAGTAACAGGACAGACATACAGCTTGAAAGATACAATTGATAAAGGAAAGATAAGGAATGAAGATAAAAACGAAACAAAAAAATCGTACTAAAGAATTAACACATGACTTACTTGAATCTCTTACATGTTTTAGAGAGAACGTCACCCCCCACCCCCTTAACCCCCTTCCCCCTCCTCCCACTCCCCACAGACCCTACCATCAAGGCGCGCCACAATGGAAGGCAATGGAGGTGGAGATATCACCACCATCATCACCACCATCAGCACCGCCATCGGCACCAACACCACCACCACCGCCCGCACGCTCTGCCTCTTCTTCATCCCTGGGGGTGAAAAGGAAAATGTAAGAAATAAAAAAGAGGGAGAATTGATGAAGAAGTAAATGGAAAAACGGAGGAAAGGGTGATAACTTACAAAGAATGAGAGAGAGAGAGAGAGAGAGAGAGAGAGAGAGAGAGAGAGAGAGAGAGAGAGAGAGAGAGAGAGAGAGAGAGAGAGAGAGAGAGAGAGAGAGAGAGAGAGAGAGAGAGAGAGAGAGAGAGAGAGAGAGAGAGAGAGAGAGAGAGAAGGGAAGGGAAAGGGAATAAACGAGAGAAAAACAAAGAAAAGCTCAAGGAAAAAGAAATAAGGAAAGGAAAATAAAGCATCACTAGGATTAGAGAAAGAGAATGAAAGGGGGATATTTAGATTTGACAGTATAGATAATTAATAAAGAGAAGAGGGAAAGAGAGAGAAGAAAAAACGGCACGAAAGGAAAAGAATAAAGATAGGAAGAGCTGAGGGGAAGAGACACCAATAAAAAGTGGAAAAAAAGAAAGAAAGAGATAAACAGAGAATGAAAAAAATAACTAAAAGAAAATCAAGAAAAGTAGAAAAGTAAGAAAAATACAGGAATATCGACAAGGAATGAGAAAATAACAAAAAGAAAATCTAAGAAAAGCAGAAAAGTAAGAAAAAAACTGAAATATCGACAAGGAATGAGAAAATAACAAAAAGAAAATCTAAGAAAAGCAGAAAAGTAAGAAAAAAAAACAGGAATATCGACAAGGAATGAGAAAATAACAAAAAGAAAACGAAAAGAAAAAAGAAAAAAAAAAAAAAAACATAGAAATACAAGAAACAAAAGAAAATCTAAGAAAAGCAGAAAAGTAAGAAAAAAAACCAGGAATGTCGACAAGGAATGAAAAAAACAATATCACAAACAACACCAACAGCAACAACAAAAAACAACGACTACCAAAACACATCAATACAAGTCTCTATACAACAATAACTTCCTCGAACCACAAGACGATAAATTTTCAGATATTCGTGAAGGTAAAAAAGAAAGAAAAAAAAGAAACGCGAAGCTGAATTGTGGCTGCTCCGTATAGAGGAAATAAAAAAATATGTCTGGTATGCATCCAATAAATATTTGTCGATGCTTAGAAATCAATGAAGAAATGTTGAAGCCAATACAATGTCTCTCTCTCTCTCTCTCTCTCTCTCTCTCTCTCTCGCTCTCTCTATCTATCATTTTATCAGTCTATCTATATAAATGTTCATCTATCTATCTATCTCTATCTATCCATTAATAAAAAAACATCACCACAAGATATAAAAAAAATAAAAAAAACACGTTCTTGTAAACACGATAGCATTTCCAGGGGGGTTGGGTGGGGGATAAACATACACTTCAGCATTTAATTAACTCAAGCTTCTCTAGAGGTAGTTACAGGTATAATAAAGAAGAAACTCGAACGGACACAATAGAATGATGATGATGAGGGAGGGAAAGAACGCAGATTAATGAGGTTGGTTACGATGGTATGAGAGAGAGAGAGAGAGAGAGAGAGAGAGAGAGAGAATTACAGGATAACAGACCACCACAGGACCTAAGGCGAGAGAGAGAGAGAGAGAGAGAGAGAGAGAGAGAGAGAGAGAGAGAGAGAGAGAGAGAGAGAGAGAGAGAGAGAGAGAGAGAGAGAGAGAGAGAGAGAGAGAGAGAGAGAGAGAGAGAGAGAGAGAGAGAGAGAGAGAGAGAGAGAGAGAGAGAGAGAGAGAGAGAGAGAGAGAGAGAGAGATATAGATATCATGGAGTGTGCCTGTTAGAAGGATCAACAGAGACGAGAATTTTAACTTCTTTTCTTAACTGGATTCGAAACGAGGAACAGAATCTGACGTGCTTCCTCCTATGCGCCGCTTTTCTGTGCCCCTAAAACTTCTCTCGTGCATATGCTGTAACGCTCATCTTATATGTCGTTTTCTCTGTCTCATCGCTCTAAGTACATAGCTTATTTTTGTACGATCATTGCTCTCAGAACGCTATTTTCTGTGCCTCAATGACTATGTTTTGTGTGTGCTTCAACGATTATTAGGTATTATCATCTGTGCCTTAATATTACTGGTATACGATTTTCTGTGACTAGTAATTCCCGGTACATTATTTTCTGTGCCTCAATATTTCTGGTACATTATTTTCTGTGCCTCAATATTTCTGGTACATTATTTTCTGTGCCTCAATATTTCTGGTACATTATTTTCTGTGCCTCAATATTTCTGGTACGTTATTTTCTGTGCCTCAATATTTCTGGTACATTATTTTCTGTGCCTCAATATTTCTGGTACATTATTTTCTGTGCCTCAATATTTCTGGTACATTATTTTCTGTGCCTCAATATTTCTGGTACATTATTTTCTGTGCCTCAATATTTCTGGTACATTATTTTCTGTGCCTCAATATTTCTGGTACGTTATTTTCTGTGCCTTAATATTTCTAGTACATTATTTTCTGTGCCTCAATATTTCTGGTACATTATTTTCTGTGCCTCAACATTCCTGGTACATTATTTTCTGTGCCTCAACATTCCTAGTACATTATTTTCTGTGCCTCAACATTCCTGGTACATTATTTTCTTTGCCTCAACATTCCTGGTACATTATTTTCTGTGCCTCAACATTCCTGGTACATTATTTTCTATGCCTCAACATTCCTGGTACATTATTTTCTGTGCCTCAACATTCCCGGTACATTATTTTCTGTACCTCAACATTCCCGGTACATTATTTTCTGTGCCTCAACATTCCTGGTACATTATTTTCTGTGCCTCAACATTCCCGGTACATAATTTTCTGTGCCTCAACATTCCTGGTACATTATTTTCTGTGCCTCAACATTCCTGGTACATTATTTTCTGTGCCTCAACATTCCCGGTACATTATTTTCTGTGCCTCAACATTCCCGGTACATTATTTTCTGTGCCTCAACATTCCTGGTACATTATTTTCTGTGCCTCAACATTCCCGGTACATTATTTTCTGTGCCTCAACATTCCCGGTACATTATTTTCTGTGCCTCAACATTCCTGGTACATTATTTTCTGTGCCTCAACATTCCTGGTACATTATTTTCTGTGCCTCAACACTCATAGATTCTACACGCTGCCTTCAGGAGGGTGCAGGAGCCGCGGCACACCGTTGCTGGCGCCAGGGGAAAACTATCGATTGGCATGCAGCAGCCACACACACGACGCTTACCTGCATGGCGCTGAGTCCCTCCTTCTCCTCCCTAGCACCTCTCCCATTAATCTGGTGCTGCAGGGGCGGCTAGAAAAACACGGAGAGGCTGAAAGTCGTATTACAAGACACTTCGCCGCCCAAGAACACATATTTGACAAGGCTTTCGTAGTTGTGGGCATTTCCAGGAGTAGTTTTATGACCCTGGTGGTAGTTTGACTCTTCTTCTGTACTGCGGACATAAAGAAACACTCATTAGAACCCGAATGACTCCCTCTTTGGCCCTTAAAAGTAGCTGATATGAGAGGCGAGAATGTCTTATAATACCAATCTGACTGTCACGGCCGGGGTGTCGAAATAGGACGTGTGGCGCGTGGGTGGATGAGAAGCTGGATTTGCGAGGCTGACAAGTCTTGGCAAGGAAATAGAATACGTGCGTCATCGGTGCTAGTTTTTTATGTTCTGTGTGACAAAATAGGTTGGAGAATAAACGCTGTGTAGTTAGTGCAAAACAAAGCGGAAAGTTTTGAATGGACGCTTGGTAGATTTGTGAATTGGGAAGGCAGATGATGAATTACGGTTTCTGAAAAGCCTAAATGACCTCTTGTAGTCAACATGTCGACACTACACTGCTTCATAATCTCTTTACTAGTTATAATTTTTATTTAACATATATCGAAGAATTTCAGTTATATCAAACATTCTCGAGGACAGTGCAGACGTCTCTCTATCCAGGTGTGTTTCAATATATATATACTGTGAAAAATTATGTACGACCCGTCAGTGTTTACTTTAATATAAAAGGACATCATAATCTATTACAGAAAACTCCCTCTGTGTTATTCTTTCAACAGTTTCACACCGTCTCCAGAGCCGCACACCTTTAGATCAACAAACGTATAATCTATTACAAAAAACTCCCTCTGTGTTATTCTTTCAACAGTTTCACACCGTCTCCAGAGCCGCTCACCTTTAGATCAACAAACGTTTACCTCTTACCCACGCCAGACGCACCGCTCCTCCCACGCCTCGCTGGGAATGTTCGAAACAAGACTTCAGGGAAAATTTCAAACGCTTTTTCTTTTGTTAACTTCCTAATGCAACCGTTAACCTTCTCCTCCGTTCTTTCCTCCCTTCTAATGCACAACGCCGCGTGAGTAACTTGAAACACTTTACACTTTTCACTCCTTCAGCGCCTTACACTAAAAGGAAAATATCGGGACACGCCTTAAGTAGGAATAATTTTTTTTGTGTGTGTGTGTTTGTGTGTGTATGCGTGTGGAGATGTGTGTGTGTGTGTGTGTGTGTGTGTGTGTGTGTGTGTGTGTGTGTGTGTGTGTGTGTGTTATGTTCTTATTGCAAATCGTAACTGCGCTGCTCCTGTTCAGAAATTTCAACGTATTGACTAATAGCAACAAATTCTAATACCGATGATGATAACGACAACAGTTATGATAAAATAATAAGGGGAATAATAATTAGTAGTAGAAATAATAATAGCAGTCGTAAATATATGATGAAAATAATGAAAATAGAAATAATAGTAGTAGTAGTAGTAATAATAATAATAATAATAATAATAATAATGATAATAATAATAATAATAATAATAATAATAATAATAAGAAGAAGAAGAAGAAGAAAAGGAAGAAGAAGGAGAAGGAGAGAGAGAGAGAGAGAGAGAGAGAGAGAGAGAGAGAGAGAGAGAGAGAGAGAGAGAGAGAGAGAGAGAGAGAGAGAGAGAGAGAGAGAGAGAGAGAGAGAGAGATAGAGAGAGAGAGAGAGAGAGAGAGAGAGGATAGAGAGAGAGAGAGAGAGAGAGAGAGAGAGAGAGAGAGAGAGAGAGAGAGAGAGAGAGAGAGAGAGAGAGAGAGAGAGAGAGAGAGAAAATAGAGGAGCAACATTATATATATATTACCACTTACTTATACAACAAAAGTTTTTCATTACTTTTCACTTTGAAGAAATGTTTGCAACTGAAAAGAAAAACCGATCCTTTCACTCCTGTTCCCTTTAATCGTTATTCTACCTCACCCAACGACTAGTAAATGGTTTGAAATCCCTCTTGTAGTGATTCTGTTATCCTCCTTCCATATTCACCTTCATCCTTTTTATTAGAACTGAGTAAAATGACCCCTCGAAGAAGATAAAAAATAAGGTTAAGAGAAATGATAAAGATAAGTGAAATAGTCAAGATAAATGAAATAGTAAAGATTAGGGAAATAGTCCGGTTTGGGTAACACGAAATTGAAGGAAGCTATATATAAACATTGACGGAGGGGAAGAATAGGTCACAGGAAGCTTAAAATACTGAAAATCAATACACAGCTATAAATAAAAAATAAGTTTATTCTCGGATGAAAATATTGGAGGTTGAGAATTGATTTAGTGAGGCTGCGTAGTGATAGTGGTGGTGGTGGTGGTGGAAGGGGTGGTGAAAGAAGTGGAAGTGGTGGTGGTTGATATCTTACCTTACCTTACTCTCCTCCACCAAACTCCCTCCACCTCCTAATACTCCGCCTTCCACCTTCACGCCATGCAACAGTCTTATCAACCTCCCCCCCCCCTGCTCTTCCACTCTTTCTTTATTCCACCACCTCTAATGCTGTTACTCTCCTCCACTTAACTCCTTCCACCTCCTAACACTCGTACCCTTCCACCGTCATAACAAGACCTTTATCCACTCAGCACCCTTTCCCGTTCTTCCCCTCTTCCACCAGCCCACCCTCTCCACTGCTTCTTTCCAATTTCCCTCTCCACTTCATCCTTTCCTCTTCCACTTCCAAAATGTCTCCTCCAATTCCTCTCCGTTCTTCCACTCTTCCTTTAGTCCACCCTCTCCACTGTTCCATCTCAGTTTCCGTTTTCTCTCATCATCCACCTTTCCGTATCCACCTCTCTACCTCCTCCTCCACTCCTCCACTCCTCTCATACACCACTGTCTCCACTACTCCACCCTTTCTTCCACCGTCCACTTTCTCCATCAGTCCTCTCTTCCATATGCAATTCCTTTCAGTTAATTATTTTTCCGCTTCGCTTCTTCTCTTCATCCCTACAATATTTCTTTCCTTTCCCTTCCTAGATAGACCAGATAGGCAACGCAGGTCATCGGTGTGTGTGTGTGTGTGTGTGTGTGTGTGTGTGTGTGTGTGTGTGTGTGTTCACTGGAATGAAGCAAGCAGATTCAATCAATTAATCAATCACTCTCTCTCTCTCTCTCTCTCTCTCTCTCTCTCTCTCTCTCTCTCTCTCTCTCTCTCTCTCTCTCTCTCTCTCTCTCTCTCCCTTACTTCCCATCGGAGTCATCCATTAGACAGCGAAGCAACACTAATTTACTTTCTACGTTAAGCGCAAACTGCCTCGGGTGCCATTAGAGTTAACTGAGAAAATGTAATTACGAGCTTTAAGAGAAAAAAAAATATATATAATTGCTTTCTTTCTATAGTGAAGGAAGAAGTTTAGGGTCAAAACAAACGCAGAGAGAAACCCCCCGCAAAACACTACATCCATAAAAAGAGGACAAATGAAGTTCCAGTAAAATATGATCAGTTTAGGGTCGAAAGGCGTCTTGCGGTTCCTCTCTTGAAAGCGTTGAAGGAAGAGGAAAATATAGGGGGAAGGAGGATATATTCTTTCTCTATATTTCGAGGATATATAGACGAGTTCCAGAGTTTACCAGTGAAAGGAATGAAAATAGTGAAGACACTGGTCGACACTTGCATTATGAACTTGGACAGCAAAGTGCGTAGAGTTCGTTCAAGAAACCATTCATGATTACTTTTATATCTGAGGTTTATCAATGCAGAGGTTATTATATAAATGCAATAGCTGAGTGAAAAAATCGTCAGCATCTCCATCATCAACAATAAGAGCAATATCATCATCATCATCATCAGCACCACCACCACCACCAGTGACCTCCCTTCTCCCACGCGAAGACCGAAATTCTGTGGTAATAAGGAAGGGTTAATTACTGTTACCTGCCTGATTCACCTCCAGATCGATGCACACACACACACACACACACACACACACACACACACACACACACACGCACACTCGAGCATTTTGAGAGAGAGAGAGAGAGAGAGAGAGAGAGAGAGAGAGAGAGAGAGAGAGAGAGAGAGAGAGAGAGAGAGAGAGAGAGAGAGAGAGAGAGAGAGAGAGAGAGAGAGAGAGAGAGAGAGAGAGAGAGAGAGAGAGAGAGAGAGAGAGAGAGAGAGAGAGAGAGAGAGAGAGAGAGAGAGAGAGATAGCATGACCGACTGATCGATCGAATGCCTGACCATAAACTAACCGACTGATAAAATAGACCGTCTGGGACTTACTGAATTCCTGTCGCGGAGAAACAGACAGACACATAGAGACAGGCAACTAGCATATACAGGGAGAGAAAGACAGACAGACGGGCGGGGAGCAAGTAGAGATTATTAGACGAACACACAGACAAGACGGGACAAGACGAGAAACAGGTAAAAACGAAGAGGCAGGAAATAGAGAGACGAGAAAAAGAGGCGAAATAGGAAGGGTGAAAGAGTAAAGATGGAGAAAGAAGCGATTAAGAGACGAACAATCACACGAAAATAAACAAAACAGGAACCAGACACTAAAGAAGAGGCAGGAAATTGAAAGACGAGAAAAGGAAGCAAAACAAAAAGTGTGGAAGAGGTAAGAGACGAACGCATACACAAAAGGAAACAATATGAGGAGGCAGGTACTAACGAAGAGGCAGGAAATAGGGAGACAAGAAAAGAAGGCAGAATATAAGCGGTCAAAGAGTGCAGATGGAGAAACTACAGATTAAAAGACAAACACGAACACACAGAAAGAAGAGATGATAAGGGAAGCAGACAATATGGGGAGAGACAGATAACAGGGAAAAGAAAAATGGGGAAAAAAAATGAAGGGAGTAGAAAAAGATGACCATGACCGGATACTGACAAACTCACAACAAGGGACGTGGACTGACAAAGGATAAAGGATAAAGGAAACAGAAACACAAGATAGATACTGGTTAACAACGACGAACAGGCACAGACTAACAGACAGAAGAAGTGGATTTAGTGGAGGAAGTAGATATGAAAGAGTATAACAGTCTGGGAAGAAAGAAAAGACGAGGGAGATGTTAAGGAATGTGTTGTTTGTATAAGAAGTGAGATGAAGTTTAGTTAAGAACGTATAAGCGGAAGAACAGGTAACACATTTAAAATACTGGTACAACAACAAAAAGTCAAACACGAAACAGACCCACCAATACACAGGCAGACAAACCGACGCAGGGAATCACTTGCAAACACGAACTCCGGGAAAAGAAGCGAAAAGAGTTGAATGTAAACAAATGCACTTACATCCATCCACTCGCTCACCGACCCACACCCACCCACACCCACACGCACACACATACCCACCCTTCCACCCACATCCACACAAACACAAGACAGTAAACATATGCAGAAATCCACTTGCAAAAACAAACTGAGAAAAGAGGAAAGGAAGTTGAATGTAAACAAATACACTTACATCTATCCATTCGCTCTCCTTCCCTCACCCACTCCCACCCAAACACAGTCACCCACCCACCCACCCAAACAGACAAACAGCCACACAGCAACACTACAAACACTAGACAGTACACAGCAGCCGAAAACCACTAGCAAACACAAGCTCAGAAACAGAAGCAAGGAAGTAGAATGTAGTAAACACTCGCTTACCACCCCACAACTATATACCCCTCCTTCTTCCCCCCTACCCCCCGCCCCCACACACACACACACACAAACACACACTAACCTATTCCGTTCCCCTCAGGCGTCAAGCACACATTCCCAAACCCAATCTCCTTACCCCTGGGTCCCACGTGTCGCCTCTCCACGTCCCCTATTACATCAGGCTGCGGCAGTGGTACCCGACGCGGCGCCCCTGATGTTAGCTGCAGGGACGCGGAGGCCTCGGCGGTGGAGACCCGGGCACCTCCACCACCTGGCCCCGCCGTCACGCTTCCCCTGTGAGGCGCCATCGATCTCCCAGCGTGAGCGTGTTGATGAACTACTTCGGTGCGCTAACCTGGGTCCCTTCCTCCCAGTGTTTGCTTTTTCATGTTGTATTGCTGGTGTTTTCTGTTGTTTGGGTTCACGTGGAGGAGGAGGAGAGGGATGAAGAGGAAATGGAAACGTAGAGAGAGGAAATAAAGCGATGGTTCTATGTGTGTGTTTTCATGTTGTATTGAGGCTTACTGTTGTTTTGGTTGCTGTGGGGGAAGAGGAGGTGGGCGAGGGGGAAAAGGAAGCGTAGAGAGAGGAAATAAAGGCGGTGGAGGAGTTAGGGGAGACGGAACAGGGGGTAATTGTTGTGAGGGAAGAGGAGGAGAGGTGGATTTAGTGGAGGAAGTAGACATGAAGGAGTAAAACAGCCTGGCAAGAAAATAAAGACGGGAAATGTACCTAAATAATTAAGTAAGGTTTTGTCTGCATGGGAAGAGGTTAGATGAAGTTAGTGAAGGAAGAGAGGAGATACAAGAAGACAAGAGTTGGAGGAAGAGGTGAGGGAAGAGAAAAGGTCAAGGAAGTGCAGGAATTAGATGTGGTTGGGGAGAAGGAGGAAGTTGAGGAGCTACGGGGCTACACACACAGGTAACGTATAGATGGAGGAACAGGTAACATAGAGAACAGGTGAGAGAAAATAATTTAGAGATAGTTGGAGAAAGTGGTTAGAGGAGAAAAGGTCAAGGTAATAGAGTTGTCAGAGGATATGGAAGTTAATTTAGAAGCTACACACAGAGAACGTAGAGGTGAAAGAACAGGTAAGGGAGAGAAGAGGTCAGAGATGATAAGTTGGGGAAAGTTAAATGAAGGGAAGATTAAGGTCGTAGAGGGTGAGTGGACGCGGTAGAAGCGGAGAAGATGGAGGTGGGAGAACAACACACGGAGAACGTAGAGGTGGAAGAACAGGTAAGGGAGAGAAAGGGTGAGAGATGATAAGTTAGGAAAAGTTAAATGAAGGGAAGATCGAGGTAGTAGAGGTGTGAGTGGACGCGGTAGAGGTGGAGAAGGAGATAGAGGTGGAAGAACAACACACTGAGAACGTAGAGGTGGAAGAACAGGTAAGGGAGAGAAGAGGTCAGAGATGATAAGTTGGGGAAAGTTAAATGAAGGGAAGATCGAGGTCGTAGAGGTATGAGTGGACGCGGTAGAGGTGGAGATGCAGGTGGAGGAGCAACACACACACAGAGGTCACACACACACACTGACTGGGCCGGCGGTCTCTTGGCTCGATACATTACGCACTGCAGAGGGGAGGCCATCACGCACCCTCCCTGACCCTGACACACACACACACACACACACACACACACACACACACACACACACACACACACATTTATCTATATATCAATCTCTACCGGCCGCTTGCAGACTCCTTACGTTCTTATGTTCTTATGGTCTGATCTTTTTATCGATCTTCCCCTCCCGCTCCGGTCTGGCCAAAACAAAGTCAGTTTCGAGTGGAGAAGTGTCTTGATACCCCCCTCTATCTATCTATCTATCCATCTATCTATCTATCTTCCTCGTTCTGGCTGCCGTGTACAAAATAAAGGACAGGAACACCGTAACGCATTGTCTCCGCACTGAAGGGGAGATAAATGTGTCCAACCATCCCTTCCTTCCCTTCTTTTACACGTCCAGGGGAGGGGAGGGAGTGGCGCAGGACCGGCCGCCCACAAACAGCTTTAGGGGCGAACGACAAAGGGATGTAATTACCAGATTCCAGGCGCTTTTCAACCCTAAATCTGTGAGAAGATGCGGTGATTTGAGAGTTGTTCCGCGCCTTCCCTGTCCCTGTCCTCCTCTTGTTCCTCTTCCTCCTCCTCCTGTCTTCCTGTTCCTGTTCCTCCTCCTCCTCCTCCTCCTGTCTTCCTGTTCCTCCTCCTCCTCCTCCTGTCTTCCTGTTCCTCCTCCTCCTCCTCCTGTCTTCTTGTTCCTCCTCCTCCTCCTCCTCCTGTCTTCCTGTTCCTGTTCCTCCTCCTCCTCCTCCTCCTCCTCCTGTCTTCCTGTTCCTCCTCCTCCTCCTCCTGTCTTCCTGTTCCTCCTCCTCCTCTTCCTCCTGTCTTCCTGTTCCTCCTCCTCCTCCTGTCTTCCTGTTTCTGTTCCTTCTCCTCCTCATCTATTTTTTTTGTACAGTGAAGGAAGCATCTCTTTTTCCTCCTCTTCCTCTTCGTCTTTCCCCAACTCTACTTTCTTCTTCTATTCTTCTTCTTGTTCATGTTCTTGTTCTTCTTTCTCTTCCTCTTCCTCTAGCTCCTCCTCCTCCTCATCATTTTTTTTTACAGTGAAGGAAGCAACTCTTCTTAATTCCTCCTCTTCCTCTTCCTCTTTCCCCAACTCTACTTTCTTCTTCTGTTCTTCTTGTTCTTGTTCTTGTTCTTCCTCTTCCTCTTCCCTCAGCTCTACTTTCTTCTTCTATTCTTCTTGTTGTTGTTCCTCTTCCTCCTCCTCCTCCCTTTTCAACACAATCCCCTAAGCCTTCGTAGTAGTTAATAATGATTCAAAAGACGAGGCAGCTCTTACGCAAATTACTGTAACACTCCGCCGCCGCTGAAAAGAAGCCCTCCTAAGCTACCGCACTATTAATAATGCACCAGTGAATATATATTACCCTCCGGAAACCTAAGTAAAAGCTAATGTATTCCTCGGAGGAGTGGCGTTGTTAGGAGGGTATAATGAGCCTCGACCGCGGCATCATGATAGGATTCGCTACCGTGATGACTGTAAACTTAAGAAAAAGATATCCACATGTACTTCAGTGGGAGTGCTCTTGGGGACTAGGCTACCTCCGTGTGTGTGTGTGTGTTTAGCCTCCAATCAGCGCCTCACAGCCTCTCCCTCTTTCCCTCTCACTCTCTCAGTCTCTTCCTCTCTCTCACGGCCACTGACGGATGGACGCCTTCCTCAGAGTCTATTGGTCCTGAATCCCTCAGCTGCTGCCTCGAGACTCGGCTAAGACACAAGGACGAAAAAGGAGAATAGATAGAGGGAGAGAGATGGGTCAAGAGAGTTAGTTAGATTGGTAGGTAGGTAGATAACAGGCAGATAGATAGATAGATAAACAGATAGATAGTGAGAGATAAGGGTATAAGGAAGCATGAATGAAGGAAGGGAAGGAAAAAGGAAGACTGGTAGAGAGATGGATAAAATAGGTCAGAGAGGAAGAAAGAAAAAATGATAGAAAGTTAAACACAAGGAATGAAAGAAAGATTAAGGAAAGAGGAAAAGAAAATGTGAAATATAAAATAAGAGAAAGAAAAAGTAAAAGAAATAAGAATATAAAGAAAAACAATATAGAAAGACATACACAAATAAAAGTAAAAAGAAAGAGAAAAACAGAAAATAAAAATAAACACAAAATGCCCAAAACTATACCACTATATCCTGGCGCCATTCAGTAGTTTTCTTTATCCTGTTTCACTTCCATATCTTATTAAAAAACTTCTTATTCGTTGTTAAAAAAAATACATACACAACAAACACCCACTCAAAAAATATCTACATTGTGTCTCTTTCTGTGGCATACTAAGAATAGTGTATTTTTCGCTTCCTACACGCCTTGAAGATGAGGTTCAGGGCTCTCATTCATAAAGGCTCCTTGCTCCTCCGCCCATTCAAAGCAGAGAGTATCACCCGAAATTGACCTCTATTTTGGCCACTCTTTCCTTCTATCTTTTTTTTTTTAGGAGCAGTTATTAGCGGGCTTTTTTTCGACCCTGTTTTTGTTGTTGTTCTTGCCCATGAGCTGTTTCTTTTCCAGTACAAAAAATGCTTAGAGTTCTTCGATATTTACGCCTACTTTAAAAGCTCGACATTCCTAGGCTATTACCTTAAAAATAGTACCAACACTGTCGATCAGTTAGACGCCGTTCACTACGAGCTTTCTACGAACGGCTTATAAAAGTTAATAGCGTAAATAACATACTAAAATTCATCTGATAATAATAGTATGGCGCAAGTAGACCAACAGAAAAGCTTGTTAAAAATGCAGTTTGTGGAATTTAATGGAGGCGAAAATTCTCTATAGAAGTTATCGTTGGGTTTTCAGTCGATAATGCTGTGGTTTTTTTTTTGGTAAGGTGTAGCTTGGAATAGGAAGGCTGAAGAAGGTTGAAGAAAAGTCTGTTAAAAATGCAGTTTGTGGAATTTAATGAAGACGAAAAATCTCTATAGAAGTTGTCGTTGGGTTTTCAGTCAATAATGCTGTGACTTTTTGTTTATTTAGCAAGGTGTAGCTTGGAATAGGAAGGCTGAAGAAGGTTGAAGAAAAGTCTGTTAAAAATGCAGTTTGGAATTTAATGAAGACGAAAACTCCTTAGAAATTGCCATTGGGTTTCCAGTCGGTAATACTAAGTGACATTTCTTTAATTTTCTCTGTAAGGTGAAGCTTGAAATATTGGCGTTCATGTCTCATAATATTTTCCTGTGAGCCGCACCCGAGTCTTCTAAAGTAACGAGAGATGACTTATGAACATGGGCCCAGGCAGGGTGTCGAAAATCATAAATGCGGAAGGAAAGTCATGCAAGGAAACTTTACACCCGAAAAATAGTTATAAGTCTTTTCTTCGTTTATTTCAGGGAAGCGAATAGAGGAGAGTAACAGCGGACTCGAAGTGAGCGACGGAGAGTGAAGTTATTTTTCACTGCTCTCTCACAGCGACTACGCGAAGGAGGAAGACTGGCAGAGAAAGGCGGGAGGTTAAAATAGCAGCAACAGTAGTAGTAGTAGTAGTAGTAGTAGTAGTAGTAGTAGTAGTAGTAGAACCAAAACACCACCACCGCTACCGCCATCATCACCCTCACCACCACAACCACACCACCACCACCAACCAACGAAGGTAATTTCTCGTCTTTCGGTAAATGCTTAACGCTGTCAAGTGCTTATGTGCAGCCCAAATAATACAATGTTCACCAAGAGCAGGGGGGTACAGAGGGAGCTGTGTGTGTTAAAGAGAGAGAGAGAGAGAGAGAGAGAGAGAGAGAGAGAGAGAGAGAGAGAGAGTGTGTGTGTGTGTGTGTGTGTGTGTGTGTGTGTGTGTATCGTGCATAGTCTGCCCTCGTCTCCCGCCTCACTCGCGGAGGGTACACATGCTCTCTGGCGTTCCTTTGAGGGGTGACTCGCCTCGCCTCAACACTCGTGCAATGCCTGCCTGGTGTTTGATCCCACGGCGTTGTGGTGGAAAGCTCGTCGCGTGTCAACCGATAATAATGAAACCGAGACAATATTTACTCTTAAGGTGAAATATTACACTGGGTTACAAAAAAAAATGTAAGTTGTCTAAGTTTTTTTTCTGATTTCGGACAAATTTGCACCGCTGAATCCGAAAATGACAGCCGTTTCTCTCGATAAGGTCAGGTTTTTGAGCTAAGTCGATTTTTTTAAAAATCCGATTCTATAACTAAATCGATTACATGTTTGTGACATTTGCGGTTGATTTTTGTTAATATTTCTCATTCGAAATATTTTTAAGATAAAAAAATCGTTTTCTAACACAATTAATTAATTAAATGTCACAAATATTGATAAGTGTACATTGAATAGTATACATTACTAAAGGTTAGTACATGTAAATTGGATATTAGGTCTTGTTCAAAGAATGTTCAAGAATGGTCAGCGGTAGGGGTGTCTCTCTTCAGAATCCAACAGTAATCAGCCATCATTACTGCATCCCAGCGTCCCTGATACCTGGTCTCCATCTCTCTCATGTCCTGATGGAATCTCTCCCCCTGCTCCTCGCTCATTGATCCCAGATTCTCAGGAAACCGATCCATATGTGAGAATAAGTAATGCATTTTGATGCTCATGTTGCATTCGAGGTTTCAGAAAGCAGTCAGCATATTGGTGACAAGTTCTGCGTAGTTTTTGTCCTTCTTGTTGCCAATAAAGTTCTTCACGACAAGAACAAAAGCCTCCCACGCTTCCTGTTCCACTTCGTTCATTGAGTTTCCAAACTCTGGATCTCTGATGAGCTGACGGAGTTGAGGACCGTCAAAGATGCCAGCTTTCAACTTCTCCATGGTCAATCCTGGAAGAGCCTGGCGCAAGTAAGTGAAGCAGCCGCCATCCTTGTCCAGAGCTTTGGTGAACTGTTTGATCAAACCGAGCTTGATGTGCAGCGGTGGGAAGAGTATCCTGTCTCTGTCCACCAGAGGGCTGTTTATGACATTCCTTGCTCTGCAAGGCACCGAACCCAAATCCGGTGATTTTTGGATTCAGCACATCAAAATTGTCCTAAATCAGCTAAAAAAAAATTAGACGATAAATTTGCTGTTGGCCAGTGTTATTGTTTTAGCGCTGATTTGCCTTTCTTTCATGGTTACTGGTCACCACTAACGTTTTCAACAGTTACAAAGAAATTCTCAATTCTCGAAATCTCTCTCTGTCTGATATTTTAGTGTAGTTCTCCATCCTGCTCCGGACAATACCATGATTTCATCTCTCCTCCTGGTTCTGCTCTGGCTTCTACAATTTCTGGGTACGATGATTCTTGAGCCCACGAAGGAATTCGAGACCCATGATAAAACACACCAACAAACGCCGCTACAACGTCAAAGAACGACTTGAAGCTTCTGTATTTCCACGTATCCCTCTGTCTTCCAAATTAATTAGATGAGGTTTTTGCATCGAGAACACTACTGGTACTTTTTTACTGAGAAAATAATAGTTTCCCTCCTCTTCCTAAAATCACTGAGCCACGTCGAACAAATTCATCTCCCTTCCAGGCAAATCGGATGAAGCCTTCGAAATTCAGAACACTACCTCGTGGCATTTCTTGCTTCGGCATCGAATGAACTACGTCTAACCTTCTTCTTCTGTTGGAGTCACCGCGTTTATGGACATTCCTTTTCCTAACACAAGTTTATGAGGTCTTCGTCCATAACATGTTTTGTCGTCGTTAAGAATGACAAGACAAGCTACTGGGAAGGAAAAATAATATGACAGCTTCTTATTTTACGTTTCAGGGAGGCGTGTTGGTTATTTAAATACCTCTCGTGTTTTCACTCTACACTTTCTCCGTATGACATCTATGGAAAGTTTAATTATATGTAGGTGAGGAATGATATTATGACACAACTTATAATTTTACGTTCTATTGGGACTGCGTTGGTTATATAAATACCTCTCGTGTTTACACTTCCTCCACCTGTTCCTGATGACATCAACGAAAACTTTAATTAAAACAGGAAAACTAATAAAATTCCTAACACATTCGTCCGAGGCCTTATGCTTTTGGGTTCCTGCAATTTCTAGTTTGTTAATAATCCAACCTGTGTATATTAAAGAAGAAATAGCATGAGAAAAAAAGCATACATGTGGCAGAAGGTTAAAGGGCAGCTAAAGAAAATTGTGACAGAACAGACTGCCTCGCCGGTAGAGGGAAAGAAATGGAAAATTGACAAGACAGTAGAGCGTCTCGGCAGGGTGTTGAGAAGCGCCACCAGGAACACTCACATCCAATACCGGAGATACAATTGATGCGATAGATTAGAACTGTCGGATACGTTATGAGTGGAGTAGCGTCGTGAGGGATCTCTGAAAAGGAGTCCAATACCTTGTTAAGCACTCTGGTGTTTTGTTTCTATCGTACACTTTTCCCATCGACTTGAAAATAGCGATAACGTTATGGCAATAGTTTCGATCTCTGGTCTATAAGCTATTTTTTTTTTTTTATAATCATATACTTTTTTCTATAGACCTTTCCATCGAGTGTCAAAAACGTACTAATCTCAAGGCGTTATTTACGTTATTTTATCTCGTTTCTTTACCTTTTTTTTATTATATCATACTTTTCTGTGGTCCAATACATCGACTAGCAAAAACATCGCTAACATTCTCGTAATATTTTCTTTCTCGTTTCTTTAACCAGTTTCTTTTTGCTCTCACGTGTTTTTCTATGGATATTTCTGACTCTCAAAAGCAACACAATCTTGTAGCAATATTTTCGTCTTTTTATCTCTAACTCTTTTCCTTACCCTGTTTCTTTTTACTATCATATACTTTTCTGTAGTCATTTCCATCGACTCACAGGTACGTCGCTAACATTATGCCTATACTTTCGTTCTTTTATCCTTAACTCTTTTCCTTAACCTGTTTCTTTTTACTAACAAATACTTTTCTGTAGGGATTTCCATCGACTCACAGGTACGTCGCTAACATTATGCCTATACTTTCGTTTCTTTTTTCTTTAATTCGTTTCCTTAACCAGCTTCTTTTTGCTGTCATATACTTTTCTATGGATCTTTCTATCTACTGACAAAAGCACCGATGGCACATTTTTTACATTTTCGTTCATTCATCATTAACCAGTTTCTCGTGACAGCGTGCAGTGGACAGCTTCATCTTTTCAGCTCTTTTGGCAACATTTTCGTTCTTTGTCATTAACCAGTTTCTCGTGACAGCATGAGGGGACAGCTTCATCTTTTTAGCTTTTCGGTAATCATCAGTCAGTTACAACGTGCCGATGAAGAAAGTATATTTCGTCTGCAAGAATGTAACAACACGTTTAGGATTTCGTAGTGCATATATTACGTTGGCGGCCTGCCGACTGCTTAGTGACGTCACGACCAATAAGCGCCCGTTTCCAGGTCACGTGATTTTTCCTCAACTTTAATCCATATTTTATACCACATTTACTATTTTACATGAAGAAAAAATAGCACCATAGCTGAATTTAGGGCCTATTTTATCCGTGCAGACAGAATTTGAAATAAATATTTTGACCGGAAACATGTCCATTAGCCACTGTTCCATCCCGGTCAACGCTTCAGAGAAATCAACGGAAAACGTGCTTACTTTTCGCTGTGCCACGATTGGAAACGCGATACACAAGCTAGAAACCGCTGTCTTTCAATACGCAATAAACAACACATAAAAGAACTACCGATAAAATGATGCTCCAAAATAGAAGGCGGTATTCGTTTTTAACAACCACAAAACAAGAACAAATAGCAAAAATATGAGTGAGATCAATGACATGAAGGATACCAAGGAAAGAAAATGTGGCCGATGGAAAAAGTGGACGGTGACCTGAGATACTGACACACAGATACACCCACCTACACCAACACCCCCTCACCCCCCCCTTACAAAATACACATACAGAACCCACCCACCCACGCATCCGCTCCCACATTCCCTCCCACCCGACCACTCACACCCAATCACCCAAACCAACACCCCCCCATACACCCACACGCACACACAACCCTCCCTCCCACCCGACCACTCACACCCAACCACCCAAACACCCCACACACCCCCACACACACACACAACCCTCCACACACACACACACACACGCACGCGAAATATTACCTACCTCCCGTAAAAATATTCATAGAGAGGAACACACAAGAAAGGGACAACACGCCGCCTCGCCGCTTAGGTAAAACAAATTTGTAAACCAAACAATGGAAACAATAACCGGTTACAAGGCGTGACAAGACTCGACCAGACCCTTGATAGCATATTTTTCTCTCTCGACCAGCAGGAACGTGAGAGGCGGTAAAGGAAGGTGAGGTAAACGAGCAGGACACTCTAGCAGGAACGTTCATAGCTGTGTTTCGCAACGTGGGTGGATGAAGTTATGTGAAGAGTGAACGCCTGTCTTCGGATGAGTGGATCAGTGGACGAGACTTCATGGCGTAGGGGTACAATGACGCAACTTTTCCTCCTTATAAAATGTCTCCCACTTTCCTCCACCATTCAGGAGCAGTAAGTAGCGGGCCTTTTTTTTTTTTTCATTATTGTTTCTTTCTTTCCTCCACCTCTCCTAATGACGTCACTTTCCTCCGCCTCTCCAAATGACTCCCACTTTCCTCCACTTCTCCAAATGACGTCACTTTCCTCCACCTCTCAAAATGACGTCACTTTCCTCCTCCTCCTCCTCCCCACGTAACGCCACTTTCCTCCTCCTCCTCCTCCTCCTCTTCCCCAATCTCCTCCACCTCCTCCTCCCCACGTGACGTCACTTCTTACGTCACCATCGCTGTCTGACTCAAGCGGCTAATAGATTAACCTTTCCACCTCCCAAGCGATTACTCGGGACTTCAAAAGGAAGGAAAAAGCGAAAGTCCGATCCACAGGTAAGGAGGCGGTGCACTTCAGGTGTTTCTCATTTAGTAGTAGGAGCTAATAATACCCACCTCCATTATCTCTCTCTCTCTTTCTCTTTTTTTTTTTTCTCTCTCTCTCTCTCTCTCTCTCTCTCCTTTCCACTCTTTCCCCTTTTATTATTATCCTTCTTTTCTTTCATTCACTACTTCCTTTCTTCTTCTTCCTTTTCTCTGTTCTTCTTTTCTCTTTCTCTCTTCCCAGTTTTATTCCATCTTTCCTTTCCGGTCTCTCTACGCTCTTTTCCCTCCATTTTTTTTCTATCTTACTATTTCTTTTCTCCCATTTTCTTTTCTCTGTTCTTCTTTCCTCTTTCTCGTCCATCTTTCTATTTCTTTTATCCTCCTCTTCCTCCGTTCCTATCAGCGTATCTTCTTTCCACCTTTCTTCCTCTATCTGTCTATCTATCACTTATTTATTCTTCCTCGTACCTCCATGCTATCCTCCTCCCCTTCAATTATACTTTCTTATCCCTCTCTCCCTTCCTTTATCTCTATTCCACCTCCTCTATTTTGTTCTACCTACTTCTCTCCCTGTGCATCCATTCCCCGTTTCATCCCCCCTCTTCTCCCTTCTCTGTACTCAATGATTCTTCTTCAGCTCTTTTTCCTTCTCCCTTTTCTCCTTCTAGTACCTTCCCTTAATATTCCTTCCTCCTTTCTCCCGTTCGGTTTTCCTCATAAGGTACGTTATTTACTCCTATCTCTCTACACTTTTCTTCCTCCTTCCCTTCCTTCGTTTCTCTTTTCTTCTTTCTTTCGCTGCTCCTCTCTTCTCTCTTCTCTCTCTTACCTCTTTTTTCCCCTTCCTGTCGCAATAACCTTTGTTTCTCCATATAATCACATTCTTGTCCGTAAGTTTGGCGTCAGTGAGAATAAGTTTTTGCGTATGTGGTTTTTTTTCTTACTCGTTGGTCAACATTATTACGTGTGTGTGTGTGTGTGTGTGTGTGTGTGTGTGTGTGTGTGTGTGTGTGTTAAAGATAGGTAGATAGGCATATGGATAGAGAAGTAGGTTAGTCAGATAGATAGATAGATAAATAGATAGATAGACAGATAGAAAGATAGATAGATAGATATATGGATAGAGAAGTAGGTTAGATAGATAGATAGATAGATAGATGGATAGACAGATAGAAAGATATAGATAGATATATGGATAGAGAAGTAGGTTAGATAGATAGATAAATAGATAAATAGATAGATAGACAGATAGCAAGATAGATAGAGAGACAGATAGAGAACCACTTAATATACACACCCACCCACAATAAAATGCCAATTCAGAAAGTTGAAAAAAACAAAACAATGCATAATAGAGACGGTCAGTGCGGCGGCTGTTCAAGCATGCAAGATTATTTCTGGATGCACCAAAAAGCCTCTACAACACAATACAATATTTAGTCACCACCAGCAAGGCTATGGATATTTTCACCAATTCTAATAACGCATTCAGTTTTTCCTGCGCCCACATCTAGTATTAGGAGCAAGTTCGTTCTGAGCCTTTAACTGGTTCCTTCACTTTATAATATATTGCTGGTTCCTCGCCAAAAGACATTCCCCAAAAGGACGTCATATGTTTGTACTCAGTAAATTCATATATGCTTCCGGCTTCCTCCCAGGCCACACTATTCTTGTTTGTCTAATATTAGGTGAAAATTCTTAACTTTACATTGGTACTTTATTTCCACTTGCAAAAACTTAATCCAAAAATAGAAGTCATATCTTTAATCTCAGTAAATTCACACTTGCTTCGTCCAAGTTCACTGTATGCTTCCTTATCATAATATATTAGGTGCAAACTCTTAACATCCACTTGAAAACTTAACCCAAAAACAGAAGTCATATTTTTTAACCAAAGTAGATTCACACTTGCTTCCTTCTAGTTCACTGTATGCTTACTTATCATATATTAAGTGCAAATTCTTAACATTACACTCGTACTTTCCACTTGCAAGAACATAACCGCAAAACAGAAGTCATATTTTTAATCTCAATAGAATCACACTTGCTTCCTCCTAGTCCACTGTATTTTTTCTTCTCTTATATTAGGTGCAAATTCTAATTATTTCACGGGTACTTTCACTTTAGAACAAGAACATAACCCCAAAACAGAAGTCATATTTTGAATCTCAGTAGAATCACACTTGGTTTCCTCCTAGTTCACTGTATGCTTCTGGATCTTATATTAGGTGCAAATTCTAATATTTCACTGGTACTTTCACTTTCTAATATATTGTTCATTCCACGCAAGAAACATAACCTGAAAACCTAACATCATATTTTTGTGCCCGGAAAATTCGTGCATGCTTAATCATAGGCCATTGTAATCCTGAGGTAAGCACACGATTTACGGTCACTTGCATGCCGGCCTCAAAACCGATTAACCTACTTCCAGCTTCATTGAATATATATATTTTTTTTTAACACAGACCGTTTTTTTTTTACAACGTACGCTAATCAGATGCAGAAAAGAACGAAAAATCCTGTCCGTTTTTTTTTTTGTATTCATTAACATACATGCAGTCAGTTATATATATATTTTCCTTTTATCAGCCATTAGTCAGTCATCTATTATCGAGTTTTCTCTTCACTCTTACCTCGCTCCACTTTTCTTCCTTCTTTCTTCCTTCTCTTTCGGTACATTACGACTTATTCCTTTCTCCTTCCCTCCCTTCGTTTCTCTTTTCTTCTCTCTTTCGTTCTTTTCTTCGTTCTCCATAACCTATAATGGCGTATGTATAAAACCTAAAACATCCACATCACTCTCTCATTTTAGTTATGTGCTATGTTGGTTGATATTTTGTATTAAATAGCCTGTACCTCCTCGGTGATACATTTAAAAGATAATGCTGTGATAATACTAGGGATGCGTCAGTTTTTTTCTATCTTAGAATAATTGCAATAAACTGTATAAATTCCACAACTCCTTATGGGGTGTTTTAAAGGTAAGCAATGGGAAAACGAGATGTCAGTATGGCGAGAGCTGGCATCTTGACCGCGGAGCCCGGCCTGAGGATTGTGGGGCTCGGCGGGCCGCACCCAGCCATCTTCCTCCGAGACTTCGCCGAGAGCTGACGTCCCTCACCTCCTCCCGTACCACGTGTCCCTCGTGGTGGGTTCCTGTCTTTGTAGTATCCATAAGTCCAGATTAACTGTGGCTCTCCGCCGTTGTCAGCGACCAAGGACACAAGGACGGTATTGTTAGACGCTTACGCCTCTCACATCAACTATTTCCAAAGGCCAAAAAGGAGATCAGTCGGGTTCTAATGAGTGTTCTTTAGGGTTCATGGTACAGGAGAAGGGTCAAACTACCACTGGGGCCATCAAGCTACCCCCGGAAATGCCCAAACTCCAACGAAAGCCTTGTCAAATATGTGAACTTGGGCGCAGAAAACCTTTAATAATACGACCCCCAAAAAAGGGCCATATTACTAAACATTTCGTCACTCAAGTTCACCTATTTGACAAGGCTTTCCTAGGAGTTTGGGGCATTTCCAGGAGTAGTTTTAAGACCCTGGTGGTAGTTTGACCCTTCTTCTGTGCCGTGAAGCCTCATTAGGACCTGATTGATCCCCTTTTTGACCCTTAGAAATAGCTGATGTGAGAAACGAAAGTATCTTATAATACCGACCTATTTTCAAGTCACTTCCTCCCTCACCTCTATGCGCGATGACAGCTGCTCCGACTCGCTCTCGTGTGCTCCATAGTCAAGCTTCACCACTCAGCAAGGGGAAAGTTTGGAGGTGGACCCTATAGTAACTGCTCTTCTCACATCAACTTTCTCTAAAGTCAAAGAGGGGTCGTCAGGGATCTAATGAGTGTTCTTTAGGTTCTGATACTGAAGAAAGGGCCAAACTGCATCAGGGATATCTGGAATTGCAACGCTGTGGCCAAGGGACCCCCTCCGTTCAATCTCCCTTCACAGCTGTGTTGGACTGTAATCTATATTGTAATGAGATATATGTGATGGTTGAGATATTCAGTTTTCTTTTTCTTATCTGTGGTTAACGAGACTGGTGCGCTGGCTGCAACATTTTTTCCACGATATCCGGGAGACGAGTGGAGCGTTGAGTGGACCAAATTGTGTGCTTGTGTGGCTGTACAGACTAATGAAGGGCTGGCAACGTTGTCCCTGAAGAATAGAGAGAGAGAGAGAGAGAGAGAGAGAGAGAGAGAGAGAGAGAGAGAGAGAGAGAGAGAGAGAGAGAGAGAGAGAGAGAGAGAGAGAGAGAGAGAGAGAGAGAGAGAGAGAGAGAGAGAGAGAGAGAGAGAGAGAGAGAGAGAGAGAAACATGTCCCCCAAGATGACGACTAATTACCATTTTTCTAATTAAGGTAAACAAGGCTGGCTGGCTTCGATTGTGGTGATGATGGTGGAGGTGTTGTTGTTGCTGCTGTTGGAGGGGGTGATGATGGTGGTGGTAGTGGTGGTGGTGATGGATTTTATAACGATGATAATAGTAATGTGATGATGATGATGATGATAATGATAACAAGAACAACAACAATAATAATAATAATAACAGTAATAATAATAATAATAATAATAAGAAGAAGAAGAAGAAGAAGAATTAGAAGATTGAGCGGAAGAAGAACAAGAAGAAAATAAACTGAAAAAAAAAGAAAACAAAAAACAAAACAAAAAAAAGAGCAAAGAAAAATAACAACAACAACCATAAACAGATCCACAACAACACGAACAACAAAACAAAAATTCACACCAAAAAACAACAAGCATTAAAGCGCAAAACAACAACAAGAAAACACATAATACAACCAAAAACAACCTTCACTTACCCGGATACTGGTACTGGAAGGGGTACGGCGGCGGGGGTAGGGGCGGGTATGCGGTTGGCGGGGACACGGGGAACATGAGTTGAGGCGGCGGAGAAGGAGCTGGGGCGGGCCGAGGCAAGGTTCACTTAGGCGTAATAAACCCCCCGAGCGCGGCTTCCCGGCCACTCATCGCTGGGTGGACGGCGCGATGGAAAAGTTTCCTCTCCGCTTTGTCAAGAAGAAGCCCTGAAAAAAAGTGTCACGTTAAGATGATTGGGCCAGTGAATGAGAGTGAGAGGGAGGGAGGGAGAGGGGGAATGAGGGAGGGATGGAATGAGTGAGAGAGAAGGCGAGTGAGTGAATGAATGAGGGATGGATGGAGGGAATGAACGAGTGAATGAATGAATATATGAGGGACTGAGTGATTGAATGAATGAATGAATGATTGAAGAAATAAGAAACAGTATGAATTAGAAACTGAGTGAATGAATAAGGAAACAAGTAAATGAATGAGGAACTGAGTGAATGAATCAAGAACTGAGTGAATGAATCAAGAACTGAGTATATGAATGAGGGATTGAGTGAGTAAATTGTGAAGGGGGGGAGTAAGTGACTGAAGGAGGCAGTGAATAAATGAGGAACTGAATGAATGGATAATCGAGTGAATGGAGGAGGGAGTAAGTAAGGAATGAATGAGGGATTGAGTGAGTAAATTGTGAGGGGGGAGAGTAAGTGATTAAAGGAGTCAGTGAATAAGTCTAAGTGAATAAATGAGGAACTGAATGAATGAATAATCGAGTGAATGAAAGGAGGAGTAAATAAGGAAATAGTGCAGTCTCCCATCTTTTTAACCGATAACCATTTTTTTCTCCTTTATTGTAAAAAAATAATAATAAAAAAATCCCTCACCTCCTTAAATAGCATCCTCAATTAGCCTTTTTTTTTCCCCCTTTACATAATGAACAAAACTTATACCTCCGGTTCATGTTTCCTCTCGTCCGTAACCTGAACCATACATGTCACATTCTAGCGTGAAAAATAATCGAGTACCAATGGAAAAAAGACTCAGAAAAGGAGGCTGGAAAAGGTTGTGAGGGTTTTTATTCCGCTGACGAAGAGGCTCCTATTAATGATGGACAGGCTGTTATGGGTGAGCTTACGAAGTTTGGCCGTTAGGTGAGGTGGCGGAGGGGCACAGAGGCAGCTAAGTAGAGAGACAGACAGGTGCTAGACAGGTGGTATGAGAGAATGTCAGGTAGATAAACAAATAAATCAGTGGATAGGTATAAACAGACAGATAAATGTAAATGGATAGAGATAGAGAGAGATAGAAAACATATATAAACAGAGGGATACACACACACACAAACACACACACATAAGCGCATACATACATTCCTGTCTCGACCTCACCGGGTCAAGACATGTGTTGACTCTCTCTATCCCCTCCTCGACATATATAAATAAACAAACAGCCATACATAGAGACGGATAAATAGCCAGAGAGAGACAGACACAGACGGACCAGCATGAAATTCCATTGAAACTCGAAATGCATCAAAACCAGAGAGACACAGACAGACCAGCATGAAATTACAATGAAAACTCGAAATGCATCAAAGCCAGAGACAGACAGACAGACCAGCATGAAATTACAATGAAACTCGAAATGCATGTGGAGACGCCAATTCTTTCTCTCTTTTGGCCACCTCTTGATTCTTTTTTGTAGGAGCAGCGAGTAGCGGGCTTTTTTTTTATTATTGTTTCCTTTTTTTGTGCCCTTGAGCTGTCTCCTTTGCTGTAAAAAAAATAAAACCCTCTTATCGTACTCTTGAGACTGATCTTTCACATAAGGCCTGAGAATATGTAGGAAAGAAGGAGCAAATACGGGCAATCCACTTCAGGCGGGACCAGGGCTACCTTCCTTTCTAAGGCTTACCTTCTCCAACGCTCCCCAGGACACCCATTCAGAGGACCAGACCAGAAGGGGGACTTGAGAGCTTACCGGGTGACTAGACTGCTCCTTTAGGGATTCGAACAGAGAACTGGAGGTTGGTATCAAGAAGCACACGCCAGATATTCAACACCAATAAACATAGAGAAGATGGCGCCACTATAAACACTTGCCTGCGCCATGACGGGCTGGGGTCGACTACCATCTAGGTCCTTACCGGCGCTATAAATGTACGAGTAAAAAAAAACAAAAAACGCGGTAGGAAAGGAGAGTTAAGCTACGCGTTGCCTCGGTGTTCAGCTCCGTATCGTTTCGTCTTCTGAGCCCGGGTATATAGAACGCCAGCAATTTGAGGACCGGGACCAAGTGAGTAATCGTACGTTTATTTTCCGTAGATTCTGTTTCCGAGGTTTCAACACTTTCTTTTTCCCCATTCGCAAGGAAAAGGTCAAAGGATGTGGATCGCCTTGGCGTCGACATAGCGGACAAAGACAGCATGGGAAGTTACTCCTGTGTGTGTGTGTGTGTATGTGTGTATGTGTGTGTGTGTGTTAGAAAAAGAGAGGGAGACAGAGATAGAGAGAGACAGAGAGAGAGAGGAGGGGGAGAGGGGACGGGCATCTCTCTCTCTCTCTTCTCTCTCTTTCAGCTGTCCCTCAACTTTACGCATCCCCCGCCGGCCTGGCTGCCCCGCGCTGAGGAATGTGTGGGTGTGTGGGTGGAGGCGACCAGGGGGGGCTGGGCGGGAAGGGGGGGGGGGCTGTGGGCGGGGCGCGCTTGCGTTGCGTGGCGCGTGGCGGTCCTCTCTTGAAGTATATAAGCGACCAAAGGTTGAGACGGCACACCGAAGAGTCTCGCCGCCTCGCTTTGCTCTGGATCGCCTGCACCACAGCTGCCGCCGCCGCCGCCGCCACGCACCCGAGAGCCAGTGCTCAACACACCCCTGCTGGAGACACACACACCCGCACACACACTCACACAAAGACACGCACATACCTGCCCACGCATCCACTACCCTCCCTCCACCTCAAACCATTCCCTTCATCCTCCCTTGCTTAGAGTAGCGATGATGGCCACGGGTACGAACTTCTAGCTCGGCGGCGGCATCTTCAACGCAGCTCAGCGACACTTTCAGCGCCTCCAGCCAGCATGAGGGGCAGTGTGGCGGCGCTGGCCACCCTGCTGGGCCTGCTGCTGGCCAACGCACGCTCCGCCTTCCTGGTCACCGCCAACGTGGCCACCAATGAGATCCTCGAGTCCCCTGTGCAGGTGAGCTCCTCGGCGAGGTGCGGGGGCGTGGGAGTGCGTCCGGGTGTGTGGGCGCCGGGAAGAGGCCTTTGAGGGCGCGTGTCAGTAAGCCTCCTGCTGGGGTGTGTCAGTCGGCATCCTGCGAGGGGGCGTGTCAGTGAGCAGCTCCTGACAACTTGTTATTCACCAGCTGCCTTCTCATCCATACATCTTTCAACAGACAATTATGGGCGAGAAGGAAGATAATGAATAACTTTTTTTCAGGAGCTGCCATGTCTGAGCCGACTGGCGTGTTGTAGTCTTCAGAGCTTGTGTGCCCTTGTGTGCCGGAGACAGACACGAACATTAACTTTATAAACTTTTGGGGACCAGCTCAACTAAGAATCTTTAAAGGCATTGTTTAATCCATTAACTTCAGAGGACTTTCCGTTGACATTCTCGAGATTGAATGGCGCAGGGGTTGAGATCCTGCTGATCCCTGGCCGTCTCCGAGCCTTGGCGGGTTAGCTATTATCATGGGCAGCTAATTAGCGACGTTTCCTAAGTATATTTGGAGGAGGAGTGCGGGGGCGTTGCCAAACTATCATACTTATCACATTGCATTTTTGTAGTTTCTGACCAATAACTAAAGAAAAAACAAACAAACAAACATCAATAAATAGGAGTTTTAACGCTAACTTGAATTTTCTATCGTTATTAGTGCAGGTACGAGAGTTTGAGGCTTAAAAGTAAAAAAGACGAAGTGGTGAATACGATAATCTGGCAACGCTGGAGAGCGGGGACGTGCGGGGGAGTGCGGGAGCGTGTGAGGGTGTGTGTATAGACGTGCGTGTGTAACGAGGCGCAGAGTCGTAAAGAAACGTGGGTGGCGCTTGGAAGCAATCATTAATAATCCTCATGAACGTTAAGGGACAACTTCGACTAGACGCTCCAGCTTTTCTAACGCTTCCTTGGGGTTGAGTGGCGGAGCGGGCTGAGGTTGTGCTTCGAGGTTGTTTTGGGTTGGTATTATAAGACTATCGCTTCTCACATTAACAATATCTAAAGGTTAAACAGGGGGTCAGTCGGGTTCTTATGAGTGTTTCCTTAGGTTCATGGTACAGAAGAAGGGTCAAACTACCACCAGGGTCATAAAACTACCCCTGGAAATGCTCACAACTCCTACGAAAGCCTTGTCAAATATGTGTTCTTAGGGGGCGATATGTCTTAATATGACCCTTAAATCCGTGGGCGTAGCTCGTTAGTTAGAAGTGTTCCCCTGTCACACAAAACGACTAAGTATTGGCCTGTTCCTCGTTTTCTTGGAAGCCTTGTCAAATATGTGTTCTTAGGGGGCGATATGTCTTTTAATATGACCCTTAGTTCCGTGGACGTAGCTCATTAGTTAGAAGTGTTCCCCTGTCACACAAAACGACTAAGTATTGCCCTATTCCTCGTTTTCTTGGAAGCCTTGTCAAGTCAAAGGTCCTGGCGGCCGGTCTAGCGTGATAGGTCTCTTACATTAACATCTCCCTCACGTGCTGCGGGCGGAGGGGAGGCTACGCGGCTCCCATACCACGTGACTTTAGCGCACACGAGACCGATAAGAGTGACTCGCTTACTAAACTTTTCTTTCTTTTCAAAGGAGAGAGCGGAAGTAGAAGTAGTTGTGGCGGTGTTGGTGGTAGTGGTGGTCATAGTAGTAGAAGTAGTAGAGTAGTAGTAGTTATTGTTGTTGTTGTAGCTCTTGTTAGAAAGGGAAAGTAGGTGAAAGTTAATGAGATAAATGAGAAGAAAAAAGGAAGTGAAGGAAGGAGGAGGAGGAAGAAGTGGAGGAGGAAGAGGAGATCAGATTCCAGTGCATCAAGTCAATTGAGATTATAATGCTCTTTAATGCTCCGTATCTTCATGCATTTGTCGGAGGCTGTTGTCAGGCGAGGCGAGGGAAGGGAAGCATCACAATATTAGCTTACAATCACCATCACCACCACCGCGCCAGGGAGAGACAATCACCTGAATCCACTGGACTAATCATTATCCCTTTCACCTGTATTCATCGTGTGTGTGTGTGTGTGTGTGTGTGTGTGTGTGTGTGTGTGTGTGTGTGTGTGTGTGTGTGTGTGTCCCGGCAAACACCACACGTCCGCTTCGTGATTTCGGGTTCACACATCAATGCAACTGTAGCAAAACAAAGAAGAGAGAGAGAGAGGGAGTCGAACATATGTCTTCTCTCTAATTCCGTTCATTTATATTACCCGCTTTTCTCTATCATTAACTGTTTACATTAACCACACGATGAGACAAAAAGAAAGACAGCGACGGGATAGAATATTAATGTTTTCCCTTTAATCTTGTTCTGTTTCCATGCCCACTTTTCTCCATTATAAACTATCATTATTAACCAGACGATAAGAAAAAGAAAAAGAGGGATTGATGCTGTTCTCTCACCCTCTTTTCTCCATCTCAAAATTTTGACACTAACTACACGATAATAAAAGAAGAGAGACAAGGTAAACTATTGCTGGCTTATGTCTGATGGCGTTCCTTCACCGCGCCCAATTTTCTGCATCAGGAACACAGCCACTCAGATTAATACCACTGACGAAGAGAAAGGGAGAGATGAAGATTGACGAAGAGAAAGGGAGAGATGAAGATTGAAAGTAAAGAGAGAGAGAGAGAGAGAGAGAGAGAGAGAGAGAGAGAGAGAATCATTGCCACATTCATCCGTAGTCAACCTTAGTGTTTTGCTTTATGGTGACATATCTCTCTCTCCTGACAAACACCATATTCGCTTCTTCCCTTTCATAAACCCAGTCATATAAACTAACGCCGTTGAGAGAGAGAGAGAGAGAGAGAGAGAGAGAGAGAGAGAGAGAGAGAGAATAACTCAACATGTAACCTCCTGTACGGTTCATACTTCGAGTCTTTGGGTTCATGAAGCAGCTGAAGCCTCGACTCACTAGCCCAACCCCATCCCACCACTAGCACCAATCACGAACCCGGAAAAAGAATACCTGGCTACCTCCTCGCTAACATGACTGACTAATTAACTGAATGCCTACCTTGAGTGAATGCGCTATCATTAAATTCATACCTGTGAGTGATTACCTTTGCGTCCATACAGTTAGGTACCTCTCACACCTCGCCTCCTCAGCAAGCCATCGCCATTAGAAGTCCACTTAAGCGTATTACCTGGGTGGTTAATTTGAGTTCCGTAATTAGAGGCTCTATTTACGCTGGGAGATGTTAATTAATTATAGACGGGAATGGGATATTAGATTGCAGATAGGGTTTAATAACTGTCATCTTCGCAATATTTTTTTTTTAACGAAGGGAAGAAAATGGAATGAGTTAAAAGGAGAGAGAAGGAAATGTATAGACCGACGTGTGTGTGTGTGTGTGTGTGTGTGTGTGTGTGTGTGTGTGTGTGTGTGTTGCGCCGCTGCTGTCGAGATTGGAAATTACACGGTCAATCTATATCCTTCAGAAACCCGCGAAACAAGTAAAAAAAAAAGAATAGAGTGAATTGAAGGAAAAAAAAGAAAAGAATGAAAGAAAGGAAAAAAATATCTGTCTCCCGTGTGTCAATATTATTCTCTCTCTCTCTCTCTCTCTCTCTCTCTCTCTCTCTCTCTCACACATTTTCGCTCTCTCACCGTAGATTGCCTTCCATTCCTCTCCTCACTCCCTCTTCCAATTCTTTTCTTTCCACTAACCATTCGCTTTTATTTTTTACTTTTTCTTTTGTCTCTGTTTCATTTTTTCTCTCTCCGTTTTTCCTGTTTCCACCTTTCTCTTTCCTTCTGCCTGTCTGTCACTTTTGCTGGTAGTCGATTTCTTTTATTCCGTCTTTGTCTATTTCCCTGTCTATTTTGCTGTTTCTTCTTCTGTTTTTTTCTGTCTAGTTGTCTATCTGTCTTTTCTTCTGTCTGTCTCACTCTTCCGCCCACTGTCTTTCTTTCTTTTCCTCTGTCTGTTCGTCTGTCGGTATGTCTCACTATCATCTTCAATGTAGCTCCTCTCTCTCTCTCTCTCTCTCTCTCTCTCTCTCTCTCTCTCTCTCTCTCTCTGTCTAACGTATCAAGAATGGATGTAAATGATTTAGTAAGGCGTATATTCCGCATAGCTTTGGTGCGTATGTTTATAATGCTCGTAAACTGTTTGGAGGGGAAGCATAAGGATAGCATTTTAGCAACAACAACAACAACAACAACAACAACAACAGCACCAACACCAACAGTTAACCCTCCCCCTCCGACAGTCCGTGTGTGTGTGTGTGTGTGTGTGTGTGTGTGTGTGTGTGTGTGTGTTTGCCTTTGTGTTTTATATTCATGGTCTGTGGCGTGATAGTTCTTGCGTGTATACATGTTCTAAGTAGATAATATTAAGCTTGACTTTTAAATCTCTCTCTCTCTCTCTCTCTCTCTCTCTCTCTCTCTCTCTCTCTCTCTCTCTCTCTCTCTCTCTCTCTCTCTCTCTCTCTCTCTCTCTGTGTCCTGACTATGCTGTGTTATTTTCTGTTTTTTTTTTGTAATGTGTTCTTTAAATGTCATGTCGATTTCTTTCTTGGTGTGTGTGTGTGTGTGTGTGTGTGTGTGTGTGTGTGTGTGTGTGTGTGTGTGTGTGTGTGTGTGTGTGTGTGTGTCTCTCTCTCTCTCTCTCTCTCTCTCTCTCTCTCTCTCTCTCTCTCTGTTCACGTATTCTAACATTGTAGGAAAACAGACAGCTATAGTATTTTCATTCAGGTCTTTTTACTCAATGAATCAGCTGTGTCACTCAAATCCCTTCTCGTTACCTGCTTCGGCTCGGCTTTCTAATTGAGGTAAAGAGATACACTCGCCGGTAAGGCTAGTCAGTAATATAATTTTGGAACGCGAACTCTAATCACTGTTTCAGATACTAGTCTCTTAAGGACTTAGAAGAAGCTCTCGTTTCCTGCGTCATTCACTTGAGATCAGTTCCAGTAATGGGAGTCAGTCAAGCCTCGGATGTTCCTTGAGAGCTGTCTAAGAACCTCCTTGACAGGTTATTGGCTACGTTCAAGATACACTTATTTTCTCTTAATATAACTCTAACAGGCGAGTAAAAAGGTAATTCAGATTCAAGTATGTGGATTTAATGAGCAAAAAGGAAACATAAAAGCTGCCGTTGTTATTTGAATAGGTACTAACTAACATTTCTTAGTAAAGGAGACCATGGAATACCCCTCCCCCCCCCCCCCCCACACACACACGCATTTCCATTGTGAAGTGGCTAGCGCGCTCGCCTCAATACCGAGAGGTCCAGTGTTCGATTCCTGGGCGAAGTGGAGATAAATGGGCAGTGTCCTTTAATCCGTGCTAACCGTCCACCCAGCAGTGAATGGGTACCGGGTGTCTGTCAGGGGTTGTGTTCCGCCTCCACACGTAGATAACTAGTAGTAGCGGTAGTAAACAGGTACCCTCGCCATAGACCGACATGTCTTTTGGTGTCTGTTCTTCCTATGTATTCCCGGGTATGCGTGTGTGGGTGTGAGATATTAGCCGTGCCCAGAGATCCGTCATTTGTGGGTTCCGATCTCATTTGAGGAGGATATTGGCTGCCGATCGCGAGTTCATCACGTGCTTAGACTATGGGGAATTACACACATAGGCGAATCCCATCAGTCTCCCTCACATACAAAAATAAAAATGAATTTGTCCAATATACCTGAAGAGACGTTCCTCGCTTCTTCAGGGGGAAAAAAACGTAGGAAAGGGCGAGAGGATCTTACTAAAAAGTGTGTGCGGAGTTTTTCAATTTGACGAAAAGTTAAAGTAAAAACGGTAACGGAAGGTATTTAATAAGTGAAGTGCACGTGTGTGTGTGTGTGTGTGTGTGTGTGTGTGTGTGTGTGTGTGTGTGTGTGCGTGTGTGTGTGTGTGTGTGTGTGTGTGTGTGTGTGTGTTCCCTCTTTCTCTCATGCAATATCAAAGTAACACTAAAATTAGAGAGAGACGAAGAGAAACATGAGAGATGAATGAAAGAAATACGAGATACATACACATAACATCTTTTCCTGTCATACAAAGTCGACTAATATTCAAGAAACGAAAATAATGTAAATTTTTAATAATAATAACATAAACGATTTTCCGATACATACACGAAGAAGACGAGTACAGATTTTACAGAAAGACACGAGCATATGAATTGATAACCAGCATATGACCACAGATGTTGCGCCGACTAAACGAAACTTTCCAACTTTCCCCTTGATAAAATATAAAAAAGTAACAAAGTGAAGTAAAGTAAAGTAGATTAGATTTTCACACTCATAGAAACGAGCCTCCCTTTAGATAAAAAAATAAAAAAGTAGTAAAATAAAATGATCAACTGATGGAAAAAGCGCCCACCTCCATTAACTTAATATGACAAGGCCGAGATGGCACAGGAGTCACCTCGACGTTCTCGCCTTAGCTCACACACAAGGTTCACCCGCCTGAAAACCCACACAAAAGAAACATTACTATTATTGCCCGCTTTTACTTACTTTTGCACTCATATAAATCTCCGGTGCCCTCCTTTACATTTCACTTTCCAAATCATGATGAAAGTAGCGATGGTGGTGGTGGTATTGATAGAGTCTTAGCGAGTATGTGTGTATGAATCTTCACCGCACTCGCTAACATTCACTTAACAAAGATGAGATGGGAATGGCGATAGTCAGCTAGATAGAGAGATAGACAGATAGTTAGATGATGCTGAGTGACTGGGATGCTGGACAGTCTGAGATGGGATGAGGGTGAAAGGACAGGTGTATGATCTCTACAGGTAAACGAAAGGTGAGGATTAGAGTATTGTATTGAGAATTTGTTGCTAGATAGAGAGATAGACAGATAGTTAGATGATGCTGAGTGACTGGGATGCTGGACAGTCTGAGATGAGATGAGGGTGAAAGGACAGGTGTTTGATCTCTACAGGTAAATGAAAGGTGGGGATTAGAGTATTGTATTGAGAACTTCTGATAGGCGGGAGTTGGTTAGAGAGACGATAGGAGGTGTGGGAGAGGAGAGTTGTGGGTGAGAGCGGGTAGATGAAGAATAGAGAAGAGGAACGCGTCATGGGTAGTGAGTGGAGGGTGAGAAGTCTGTGGAAGGTAATATATGGATGGGGATAAATAGGGAGAAGATTAGACGCGTGAGAGAGAAGATACGGCTGTGAGTGTATATGTATGTATGTATGTAGGTACGTAGGTAGAGAAGGTTGGTAGGTTGGTAGGTAGGTAGATAAGTACTGAGATACAAGCATATGAATAGACTTCCAAAGAAAAAAAGAAAAAAGAGACAGACAGAACGGAAGAAAGACAGACGGATAGACAGACAGACAGAAAGAGAGGAAAATATTCATGATAAAAAAGATTCACCATAGCAATTTTCATCAGTTAAGAATAAGGCGATCTGACCTATTTAGTGTGTGTGTGTGTGTGTGTGTGTGTGTGTGTGTGTGTGTGTGTGTGTGTGTGGTTCAATAGATCGTCTGGAGGGGTGACTGACCTAAAAGGGGAGATGATAAACGATTGTGATCCATCCCTATTGTCAAGACTGTGTGTGTGTGTGTGTGTGTGTGTGTGTGTGTGTGTGTGTGTGTGTGTGTGTGTGTGTATGTGCGTGTCCCCTTTTACAAGATTAAAGGTCCACCATCATCATAAGGAAGAGGTGAACGTCTCGGCGGACGGAGGAATATTTAGGTTAGTTTGCCCCTTAAATGAGAACACATCCGTCGTTTTCCTTAGAGGATGAAAATACAATGTGTGCCCGAATCTTTTTTTTATTTTTTATGGGGGGGTGTACGTTATATTGTATTTTTATCTTCTAGTTTTATATATATACTCCATGTTTTGTTATCTTTATGAAAACTCTCTCTCTCTCTCTCTCTCTCTCTCTCTCTCTCTCTCTCTCTCTCTCTCTCTCTCTCTCTCTCTCTCTCTCTCTCTCTCTCTCTCTCTCTCTGGTTCGTTTCCATTTTTCTTTCGTTTTCTATTCAAATCTATTTCACTCTCCGCACGTTAAACGATCTCCCTCTTTCTCTGTCTCTGTCTGTCTCTCAATCTGTCTGTCTGCCTGTCTCTTAGTATTACCTACGAATAAAACAAAGATAAAAGGAAAAGAAATCATTCTCTTCATCTCCGCTGTCCCCTTGTAATGATAATCTCGCGACTTTGCATTCAGCTTTTTCGCTCACACTACCTCGCGTGGGTGAAGGTGACAAGGACAGACAGCGAAGTGTTATACGGAGGGAAGTCGAGGCATGGAATCTAATCTTATGTGTGTTTTGATAGGTGTGGAGAGTATAGTGTTTTGGGGGTGTAGTTTTTTTGTATGTGTGTGTTCGTGTGTTTGTGAGTGCCATATTTTGTTGCGCTTAAAAGATTAGTTATACACACACACACACACACACACACACACACACACACACCTGCCCAATAAAAGAGAGCAATAATGGAAATGAGAAGCGAACTACAAGTCTTTAGATATATACAAATCGACTCCTTCACTATCTCTGTCTATATATAACTCTCTCTCTCTCTCTCTCTCTCTCTCTCTCTCTCTCTCTCTCTCTCTCTCTCTCTGAACCGTCTCCCTTCCTACCCAGTTCTTCCTCCCCATCCCTTCTTCCTCTGCCCTTCCTCCCCTCCCTTCCTCCACATCTCCCTCTCCTCCTCCTCCACCTCCATACCAATTACCTGATGAGGCGGGACCAAACGAGACATCCACCACCACCACCTCCATCACCACCCTTACCTGCCCCCCACCACAACCATCACCCCCACCACCCCCCCTTCCCTGCCCCCCCCCCCCCTTACCTCACCCCTTATAGCAGGTTAATGATGTCCCTTCGCCTGCTTGCATGTCATTACTCAACGCCCCGATTATCTCCCTCCCCCTTCCACTTTGCCCTTTTACTGTCCATGTTCCTGCTACTGCTACCTCCTGCTGCTACCTCCTGCTACTGCTCCTCCTATTACTACTGTTGTTGGCGCGTTTACGTTTGCCGCTAATGCTTTTATTACTCTTGTTCCTCTAGCTGTTGATGATGATGATGATGATGATGATGGTGGTGGTGGTGGTAGTGGTGTTTCTATTTTTGAGTTTTTTTTTTTTGTTCCTTTTTTCTTGTTGGTTTTACTATTATTACTTATACTATTACTACTACTACTACTACTACTACTACTACGACTACTGCATAACTCCTACTACTACTACTATTACCTCTACTACGAACCGACTATCTCCTCTACTTTTTCTATTACTGATCCTCTTCTTCCTCCTCCTCTTACTACTATTTCTACAGCAACTACTACTACTACTACTACTACTACTACTACTACTACTACTGTCACCACCACCATACACCTTTCCCTTAATAGACTAGTGTTCCTCACTCTACACGAAAGGGAGTTGAATGCGGATCCCACACAAAGAACTCAACCCCAAGCCTGTTATACGTTACCTTTGTACCATTAGGAGGGCGGCGGTGTATTACTCTCTGAACACGAGGGAGGGAAGAAGAGAGAGAAAAACAGACAGAGAGAGAATGAAAGAGAAATGAGCAATGGTAACCTTCAACGATCGTGTGTGGTTCGTTGTAGCACCTGAGGGCACCGAGCTATTTCGGGCGCCTAATTCACCTGTTCACCTCACCTGTCCACCGCGCCCACCTGTGTTAATCCCTCGTGATAGTGTGTAATTTCTCCCTCGTCTGTCTGTCTGTCTCTATCTCTCTCTCCCTCCCTCCCAGGCATATTATTGTGGCGTGGTGAACCTTTATACTCGTTTTGAAGTGAACATTGAGTTTTCTTAAATATATTTGCTTGTTTTTAATTCCCGCGCACTTACAATTTTTTTATATATTTTCATAGATTTACACCATTTTAGTTTCCTTAGATTAACACGTCTTTATATAATACTCTTAACTTACAGATTTACTTTTAAAATTCCCTTTCGTTTACAACTTTTTCCATCTGATTTACATTTCTATAATACACACATTTACATTTTTTATATTTCCATCACTTATAACTTTTTTTTTATTTCAGATTTACAACTTTTTTACAGTATTTCCCTCAGATTTACATTTTTTTCCTTATAATTCCCTAACCTTAGCATTTCTTTAAACCAAATTATGTGTTCGTGGAGCTCCTTAAGACAGATAATGGGGGACTTTCGCAAAACCTTCCTAGAGGGCAGCATTGTACTCGTTGTTTCCTTTGTTTGGCGCTGAGACAATAAAAAAAATAGAGAAACAGGTTAATAAATGAATAGAATAAATAAGAAAATAAAAATAAACGAAGCGAAGGAAGGGAAAGAAGAAGGGAAGGAGGGGGGTGAAGAAGATAAGGAAGAAAGAAAGGGAGAGGAAAAGGAAAGGAGAGGAATGAAGAAGGGAAGGAAGAGGGGAAGGAATGAAGGAGAGAAACAACAACAACAACAACAAAATATATGACACAATTCAGAGGAGAAATGACATTGGGAAGAAGAGGAGAAAAGGAAGGAAGAAAGGGAGAGGAAAAGGAAAGGAGAGGAGAAAAGGAAGGAAGGAAGGAAGGGAGAGGAAAAGGAAAGGAGAGGAGAAAAGGAAGGAAGGAAGGAAGGGAGAGAAAAAGGAAAGGAGAGGAATGAAGAAGGGAAGGAAGAGGGGAAGGAATGAACGAGAGAAACAACAACAACAAAATATAAGACAATTCAGAAAGTTCACACATATATATTTTTCTGTTATCATTTTTACGACCCCGCTAACCCTTAAGCATTAACGATGACGTCATCCAAGCAATTACGTATGTTTATAAAGCTGTTAATTACGCGGGAAAAATAGGTCGCGCTTTCGTTAGTCTCCTGTTCACCATGCCGTACGCTATCTTAACGACTTCAATTACCATCATTATCATTGTGTCAGCGTTAATTATCCCAGCATGTGTTAAGGTGAGGGGTCTTTTTCTTCACTGATAGCTTGGTTAGTCATTTATTATCATTATCATCAACGTCATCATCGTTATCATCATCGTTGTCGTCATCATCATCATCATCATTACCATCAAGACTGTCACTATAATGTCTGTCTGTTTCTGTCTCTGTTACTGTCTGTCTCTCTGTCTCTGTGTGTGTTTGTGTATGTCTGTCTGTTTGTCTGTCGATGTCTCTGTCTGTCTATCTGTCTATATGTTTGTCTATCAGCCTGTCTCTGTCTATCTACTTCTGTCTCTCTCTCTCTCTCTCTCTCTCTCTCTCTCTCTCTCTCTCTCTCTCTCTCTCTCTCTCTCTCTCTCTCTCTCTCTCTCTCTCTCTCTCAATCAGAGGCGACACATTAACACTAATTTACCTGCGCCATTTGGTCAATTACACCTTTACAGCCTATAATAGGTGGCCCTGAGGGGGGGAGGAGAGAGAGTGTGGGGGGGGGGCGGCAATAGATGGGAGGGGGAGGGGGGGAGAGGGGGAACGAATGGGAGGGGGTAGGGAAGGAGGGAGGGAGGGAGAAGGGAGGCAATAAAAGGGAAGGAGAAGGAGGGGGAGGGGGAGAGAGAATTAATGTCGGTCAGTGGACGGGTGGGAAGGAAAGAGGAAAGGAGGCAATGAGAGAGTGAGGGAAGGAAGGAAGTGGAGAAGGAAAGGAGGGGAGTGAAGAAGGAAAGGAAGAAGGGAAGAAAGAAGGGGAGGAGGAAAGTGAAGAACGGAAGGAAGGGAGAAGGGAAGGGAAGGGATGAAGTGAAGGAGGAAAGGAGGAAGGGAAGGAAGGGAAGGGATGAAGTTAAGAAGGATTGGAGGAAGGGAATGAAGGGAGAGAAGAAGGGAAGAAGGAAGGGAATGAAGGGAAAAATGGGGTAGAAGAAGGGAAGGAGGGGAGAGAAGAGAAGAAGCGAAGGAAGGGAAAGAAGAAGGGAAGGAATGAAGGGAAGAGAGGGGAAGAAGAAGGGAAGGAGGGGAGGAAGGGAAAGAAGAAGAAGGTAAAGAGGGAAGTGAAGAAGATAAGGAAGAAAATAATAAACGTAACAAAAAAAATGACATTGGGAAGGAGAGAAAGAAAGGAAAGGAAGAAAGGGAGAGCAAAACGAGAGGAGAGGAATGAAGAAAGGAAGGAAAAAAGGAATGAACGTGAGAAAGAAATGAGGGAAGGGGGAAAGAAGAGAAAGGGAGGAAGGGAGAGAGAGGGAAGGAGGTGAGAAGCGAGAGAAGAGGAGAGCAACAGAAGAAGAGGAGGACGGAAAGGAGAGAAAGAATTATTTGGGGTAGGAGAAACAGAGAGGGCGAGAGGGAGGGATGGAGGAGGAGGAGAGAAAAGAGAGGAGGATAATAAATGTGAATAAAGAAGAATGGAGAGAAAATTAAATAATGACGGAGTGAGCAAAGAGGAGGAAACAGACTGAAGCAGGAAAGACGAAAAAAAAAAAAGAGAAATATTGAAGGAAAGAAAATCGGTGAGGAATTTTGGGACAGGAAAAAAAGGACAAAATTAGGTATGAGAAAAGAGGTAAAGAGGAGACAGAGAAAAATGGTGATAATAACGACTCTTGGGTGAAAACAATGGAGGGAGGAAACAGACATTGAAGTAGAAGAAGAAAAAAGAAAAGAAAAAAAGGAGGAAGAGGTGTTGACAGAAGAAATATGGCGTGTGGGGTTAAAAAGGAAGAAAGAAAGAAAGAAAGGAAGGAAGGAAAGAGAGAAAGAGGAAAAGGAAGGAAGGAAAGATGGAAGGAAAGAAGGAAGATATGAAGAAAAAAGGAGAATTTATGGTCATAGATGAAATAGGGAAGAGAAAGGAAAGGCAGAAGGATAATTAAGAGAGTAATGAAAATGAAGACAAAAGGGAGAGAGGACAGAGAAGGATAATATATGTAAGAAAAGAAGTATGGAGAGAAAATAAGTAATGACGGAGGAGTGAGCAAAGAAGGAGGAAACAGATTGAAGGAGAGACAAAAAAAGAAAGAGAAATAACGAGGGAAAGAGAAATGTTGAGGAATTTGGAGACTTGGGAAAAAAAATCGAAAGAAGGTATGAAGAAAAGAAGGAGAGAAGAAAAGAGGAAGAAAGAAAGGAAGGAAAAACAGAAGGAAGGAAGGAAGGAAGGAAGGTAGAAAAGAAGGAAGGAAGGAAGGAAGGAAGAGAGAAAAGGAGAGTTAAGAAGAAACTAAGGAAGAAAGAAAGGAAGGGACCAAAGAAGGAAGGAAGGAAGGAAGGAAGGATGGAAGGAAGGAAGGAAGGAAGAAAAGAAGGAAGGAAGAAAAGAAGGAAGGAAGGAAGGAAGGAAGGGTGGAAGAGAGAAAAGGATAGTTAAGAAGAAACTAAGGAAGAAAGAGAGGAAGGAAGGAAGGAAGGAAGAAAAGAAGGAAGGAAGGAAGGAAGGAAGGGAGAAAAGAACCAAGCAGACAAAGGATATACATTGATTCCACCTAAAAACACACACACACACACACACACACACACACACACACACACACACACACACACACACACACAGAGTCACAAAAATACGGGTCAACCTTTCCCTCACCTATCCTACCTGTCCCACCCACCTGAGAAAGCTATACGATTACAGGTAAGGCGCTGAATGAAGGGAGTCAAGGACCTGAGTCACGATAAAGGTGTTCGCCAGGTAGGAAGCCAAAGAGGGTTGATGATGTTATCTTTTTCAAGCGAGTCATGACATTGATATAATTTATGACTGAGTACGAGCAAATATTGGAGGAGTGAGGTGTTTAGAATGCATGTTAAGTGGGTTTAGTTAGTAGTAGTAGTAGTAGTAGTAGTAGTAGTACGTAGTGGCAGAAGAAAAGTGGTTGTAGAATGATAAAAAGTAGACCATAGAAGTCATAGATATATAAATAGACATGTAAATAGATAGAGAAATAGATAGATGAATATAGAAAGAAAGATAGATACATAGATCGATAGATAAATAGATGAGGAGAGAGAGAGAGAGAGAGAGAGAGAGAGAGAGAGAGACAGACAGACGAACAACATGACAACATAAAAAATAACAGTAGGCCTATAAAAAAAGTATTAAAAACAGATGACGAAACATTGCCGGACGGTCATGCAAGAATTCACACACACACACACACACACACACACACACACAAACACACACACACACACACACGTCATATAACATGCGTGGGCAGACTCAACGATTTTTTATTTTTTATTTTTTTTAGATCACAACTTTGCCGGAATTGTATGCAAGTTTCCGGATCGTTTACTGTCATGCGATACAGTTTTGGGGCTGAGCGGAAAAGTTGGAGTGTGGGTGGGTGCGTGGGTGGGTGGGTGCGTGTGTATGTGTGTGTGGGGGGTGGGGGAGGGGAGTGTGGGGGGGGAGGTTCATGTGTGTGTGTGTGTGTGTGTGTGTGTGTGTGTGTGTGTGTGTGTGTGTGTGTGTGTGTGTGTGTGTGTGTGTGTTTTTCCCGAAGGTTTTTTGCCCAAGGAGGAGATTATTTACGTTGACCTAGACTGTATCGCGCAATTCAAGCGAAGTCTGACTAAACTCTTTCATTGGGGTAGTATTACATCTTGAGTCTTGAATGGAAAGTTTGTATATAGGAGGAGGAGGAGGAGGTGGAGGAGGAGGAGGAGGAAGAGGAGGAGGAGGAGGACGAGGAGAGTTGGGAAGAAGTGGTAAGGTGGTATTGGTGGTGGTTGGGGGGTTTTAGGAAAGAAGAAGAAGAAGAAGAAGAAGAAGAAGAAAAAGAAGAAGAAGAAGGAGGAGAAGAATAAGAACAAGAACAAGAAGAACAAGGTGAAGATGAGATGATAATAACGATAGAGAACATTGTTATTAGAAGGACGGACACACACACACACACACACACACACACACACACACACACACACACACACACACACACACACACACAGAGGTCCGTAAGTGATTCTATTAGCGTCGTTTCCAAAAGTTCTGAGGCGCTTGTGAAGGTGTGGGTAAAAAGGAGTAGGAGGAGGAGGAGGAGGAGGAGGACGATTAGGAAGGAGAAAACAAGAACGATGAAACGAATCAACAAAAGGAAAACAAGAGGAAAGTTAACAAAAGGAGGAACGAAAAAAATCAAAAAAGGAAAAGAAAACGAGAAAACAAGAGAAAAATAAGGAAAACAAAGGCAAGGCGAAGAAAAAGGGAGAAAAAAAAGAAATATCAGGAGCAAAACAACAAAGAAAGAAGGAAGGAAGGAAGGAAAAAAGTTAAGCTTGTAGAAGGAAAGAGGAGAAAAGAAGAACGATAAAGAGAACAAGGAAACGGAAGAAAGAGAGAAAAAAAGGAAGAGGAAAAGAAAAACAACAACAAGATGTATTAGGAGGAGGAGGAGGAACCGGAAGCACACTTTAACACACGCTATGAGATAACACACACACACACACCCACACACACCCACACCCACACACACACACACACACACACACACACACACCCACACACACACACACACCTTTGCCATTTCTTTGTGTTCTTCAAAATCCTGGAAAAACAAGAAACCCGGAAAGACAAGTTAGAGTAATTACACCGCCTCCCATTACTTACCTGACGTGTCTTTTACCTGATATGTTTAGGAAGAGGAAGAGAAAGAGGAAGAGAAAGAGAGAGCGCAAGAATAAGAGAAGAACAAACAGAATACGTAGACAAAAAAATATAAAAAAGAAAAAGAAGCGTAGGAGGAAAACAAGCTGAGGGAGGTGGAAGAGGAAGGGGAAAGAAGAGGATTAGGATTAGGAGGAGGAGGAGGAGGAGGAAGAGGTAAAGGTGTCTGGAATTAGTGTAAGGGCAGGTGCGTGTTTAAAATCTTGTGTGTGTGTGTGTGTGTGTGTGTGTGTGTGTGTGTGTGTGTGTGTGTGTGAGAGAGAGAGAGAGAGAGAGAGAGAGAGAGAGAGAGAGAGAGAGAGAGAGAGAGAGAGAGAGAGAGAGAGTGTGTGTGTGTGTGTGTGTGGAAAGGGAGTAAACAGCAAACCATGACTGTGTGTGGGAGGGCTGGAAGGGGGGAGGGGGGGTGGCGTGTGGGTGAGAGGAAGAAAAAAAAAAAAAAAAAGAGTAGATAGATATATTAGGACAGACAGAGAAAAAAAATACCGCAAATGAAAACAAGTGAAGCTCGAATGGGGGCGCAAAGCAATAAGTGTAAGAGAGTTTGAAGAGAATATATATTTAAGAAAACGAAGTAATAAGGGCAACAATGCACGATTTAAAACAACATAAAAGTGCGTCATTGAATATAAACCCGTGAAAGTAGATTAACATGCAGGAAACTTTTATTATATATATGTGTGTGTGTGTGTGTGTGTGTGTGTGTGTGTGTGTGTGTGTGTGTGTGTGTGTGTGTGTGTGTGTGTGTGAGAGAGTGTATTTTTTTTGTCCGTTTATATAATTCCCGGACTGTCTCCTTGTACCTCTAAAATAGTAAGAAAATTAACACCTACCGCGTGATAACCCATAACATTAACATTTGTATGCAGGAGAAGTTGTATTTTCCTTGTATCTCTTTGTTAAGTTCTTGGTATTGTGTCCTTGTACCGCAAAAATTTCAGCAATATAAAAATAAGCTACCATATAATTCACAGTTGAAGTCTGAATTAGCATGCAGGAAACGATACTCATAACAATAACATTAGTATGCAGGAGAAGTTGTATTTTCCTTGTATATGTTTGTTAAGTTCTTGGTATTCTGTCCTTGTACCGCAAAAAGGTTCAGCAATATAAAAAAAAGCTACCATATAATTCACAGTTGAAGTCTGAATTAGTATGCAGGAAACGATACTCATAACAATAACATTAGTATGCAGGAGAAGTTGTATTTTCCTTGTATCTCTTTGTTAAGTTCTTGGTATTGTGTCCTTGTACCGCAAAAAGGTTCAGCAATATAAAAAAAAGCTACCATATAATTCACCGTTGAAGTCTGAATTAGCATGCAGGAAACGATACTTTTCTTCCCTGTTATATGTTTCTGTAGTTTGGGTTTATCTCCTTATCAAGTTAAAAGAGGAGAAAAGAGGAACGATAAAGAGAACAAGGGGACGGAGGAATGAGAGAAAAATGGGAGAGGAAAAGAAAAAAAAAAAAAAAGACGTATTAGGAGGAAGAGGAGGAAGGGGAACAACATTTTAAGACAAGCAAAATGAAAACAACCATTGAATAAAAAAAAGCCATATTTAACCCATCTTTCGAGGCGGCCTTTTTTTGTTTCTTCTTTTTTTGCCCTTGAGTTGCTTCCTATGGTACCACTATAAAAAAATGCCGCCCGACTTGTAACAAAACACTCCATAGCTTAGTTACTCTTTCCATCACCAAGGCAAAAAAGCGTACCCGTCCTAAAATGCTCCCACCAATAACACTGAAGTCGCTCTCATTTTTTCCCCCTTTTCCTTTCTCCTGTAACATGTTTATCTGTGCTTTACATGGAGCCAGTAAAAGAAAATTCTCTCTCTCTCTCTCTCTCTCTCTCTCTCTCTCTCTCTCTCTCTCTCTCTCTCTCTCTCTCTCTCTCTCTCTCTCTCTCTCTCTCTCTCTCTCTCTCTCTCTCTCTCTCTCTCTCTCTCTCTCTCTCTCTCTCTCTCTCTCTTACTTCCTCTCTCACTCACTGGTTCTCATCTCTAACTCATGACATAATTATACTCTCATTACTTTCGCTCACAGATACCTCTCTTCCCAAACTCACTCACACGTTCCTCTCTTCTCTCCACTCTACAGGAAGACTTCAACCTGCCCCCCTGCCGGAACGGAGCGGCATGCGGCTACCTACAGGTGAACGCCTTCGGGGTGAGCAGCAGACAGTTTTGTAGCTGCCGCGGGTACGAGGGCGGCGACCGAGGCGGCGTGGCGGCGGGGCGCTGCGGTATGGCGTGGGACCCCGAGGACGGCCGCTCCGTGACGATGGGCTCCCTCCAGTACAAGGTGTGTGTGTGTGTGTGTGTGTGTGTGTGTGTGTGTGTGTGTGGGAATGAAAAAGTGTGTGTGTTAGGGAAAAGGGAAGAAAAAAAAGGGTGCGCGTGTGTGTGTGTGTGTGTGTGTGTGTGTGAGAGAGAGTGTGTGTGTGTGTGTGTGTGTGGGTGTGTGTGTGTGTGTGTGTGTGTGTGTGTGTGTGTGTGTGTGTGTGTGTGTGTGTGTGTGTGTGTGTGTGTGTTTCACATTTTCACTGCCATAACCACTACCACCACCAACACCACCACCACCACTACCACCATCACCACCACCAACAACAACAACAACACCACCATCATCACCACCACCACCACCACCACCACCAACACCAATACCACCATCACCACCACCACCAACAACAACACCACCATCATCACCACCACCACCACCGTCAGCATCATCACCACCACTATTCAAGTCGTCGGGAACAATATCCGTCTTGCAGGGTTTCCTCCATTCAGCCTTTTCTCCTCCTCCTCCTCCTCCTCCTTCCCCTTCACTACTCTTCCCTCCATTGAGTTTCCTCCACTTTTGCCTCTTCTTCCTATCTCCCACTCCTCCTAACTTCTTGCCCTCCTTTTTCCTCCGGCTCGCCTCTCTCCTCCGGCTAATTCCTCCCCTGAATAGGAGGAACACTGTCTGGGCTTCCCTTCCTTACACAACACCCAAACGGCTAACCCTCCTTCCTCATCCCGGCTTCATTCACTTCGCCTTTTATCCTCTAAGTCTGATCGAAATTGCCACCCCACACCTCCCCCCACACCCACACACTCCCCCATCCACACCCAGACACATAGAAGGGCCACATGCATTCGCTGTGGCAATATGAAGCGTAACGTTGCCTCCAGAATGTATCATAACAATTCACATCATGACTCATATATTCTGCCTGAAGCGCGTGTTGCTTATCATTCTGTTATCTCCTACACCTTCTCACCCTCTTCGTTTACTCACGTGCCTGCAATCGCCCTTATCTTTCATTCATACGCGCGAACTCCTTCTTATCTTAACGCGTATTCCTAAAATCTTTGCGCTCATAAGTCATTTCACTCCTCCAGTCATTCTTATCTTCCCCTCACGTGCGCGTGTAACTAACCTCCTCCTGCAGTACTGTGGGTCGCCGCCGCCGCTTCGTGTGTGTGACAGGGAGGAGGCAGCCTACACGGCCGCCTTCCTCTTCCACAAGGCAACGTTCAGCATGTCGGAGCAACGGCACGTTCTCCACTGTTACTGCCCGCCACCGCTCACCCACGTCCACTCCGATGTCGAGGAGGACGTCGTGGGCAGCGAGCTGGTCATGGCCACCATCTACTCGTGCTCCAGGGTGAGTTTATCGCCACTTTCCTGTCTGTTTTTTCACCCTAGTGCTGTCCTGTACCTCCGTTTCCTCCTCTGTTCAAAGCCTCACCCTTTGTCCTCGAATCTACGGCTTATGCATGCCATTTACTAATCCCGAATCCCGAAACTGACCTCTCTTTTTGGCCACTCCTTTGACCTCTATTCAGGAGCAGTAAGTAGCGGGCTTTTTTTAATATTTTTCTTTACGCCCTTGAACTGTCTCCTTAGCTGTAAAAAAAAGAAAAAAGAAAAAAAAAACTTCACTTCTCGCATTGTTTCTTCCCTGTTCATTTTCCTTTCCTGCTTCTTTCCTCCCCTCTTCAATCTCAGGCCATACGCGGCCCCTCCACTTCTTCCCTCACTTTATCATCCCTTACCCTCACAGTAGCTAGAGCGTCTGAGGAGAGGTCACCTAACGAGGCACACGTATGATAACTTGCCCTTGAGCTGCTTCCTCCGCTGTAAAAAGAACACTATTACCTCCGCTCTCCCACATAAGTTCCTCCTCAACCCTCACACAAGCCTTCTCTCCCCTCACCGCTATTCAGTTAACCTACTCCCATTCCATCCCTCTCTCTCTTCCCATTCAGTTAACAGTCTCCTCTCTCCTTCCTTAACCTTTTATATACCTCCCTTCATCCTTTTCCCTGTCTCCGTATCATATTTTCTAACCAACCACACACACAACACACGCCTGGCTACCTCACCACTTTTACTTTCACTCTCTCCCTAACCTTACCAGTCCTATCCACACCGCCTAAATCTCTCTCCTGGTTCCCTTCACGTCTTCAACCCTCACACATTTACAAACCTCGCCACCACTCTATAACCTCACCAGTCCTTTTCACTCAGTCTAAAACCTCTCTCTTTACTACCTCGTCTAACCCCTCGCCCTCTCCCGGTCTCCCCCGCAGCTGCCGCCGTGCATGGAGGGGACCCCGTGCAAGGAGGTCTCGGTAGGCGAAGGGACAGCTTTCGTTTACCCGAAGTGCCGCTGTCCCCGCCAAACCGCCTGCCCCACCCTCACCTCAGCCGCCACCCCACACTCCAACTCATTCCCCAAGGGCGCCGCCTACTCGGTACACTGCCTCCCCTTTTACTAGAGGCGCCCTCAGGATGTTGTACACAGATGGAAGCAGCAGGACAGCGCCCACCACCACCACCACCACCACCACTACAACTACACCCTCCGCCATGTTTGAAGTTCTTGATTTGGATTTTTCTGCTTACGTTCTCGACTTAACCTCGATGTATCCAACCATATCCAACGCTACTTATCCCTCCTCCTCCCCCTCCCCTTCCCCCTCCTCCTCCTCCTCCTCCTCCAATTTCAGGAGTTATCAAGACAGTCTCAATCAACAACTGACGTGATGTTTTGGGTTGTCGCTAATCAATTTCTACGTCCCTCTCTGATTGACGTTTTGCATAATCAATCAATCAATCTCTCTCTCTCTCTCTCTCTCTCTCTCTCTCTCTCTCTCTCTCTCTCTCTCTCTCTCTCTCTCTCTCTCTCTCTCTCTCTCTCTCTCTCTCTCTCTCTCTCTCTCTCTCTCTCTCTCTCTCTCTCAGCACCCCTTCGCCTATTTGCACGTTTTCTTTCTTTCATTCTTCCTCGACACTTCTTAATCTTTCTCCCTCTTCGTCCTCTAAGCTCTTCTTCCCTTCCCTTCACTTCCCCTCTTCCCCATTCTTCTTCCCCTTCACTTCCCCTCAACGTCCCCTCACTCGCAACCAAGAACCACCACTACCACCACCACTACTACGAGGATTGCAGACTAGGCCAGTTTTATAATCACAGGCGGATAGAAAAACAAAGAAGAAAAACAATCTCTCTCTCTCTCTCTCTCTCTCTCTCTCTCTCTCTCTCTCTCTCTCTCTCTCTCTCTCTCTCTCTCTCTCTCTCTCTCTCTCTCTCTCTCTCTCTCTCTCTCTCTCTCTCTCTCTCTCTCTCTAACCACCACCAGCAGCAGGTCAGTGGCGGGAAAAGTGATGAATGGTAATGTTAGCTATTTGCCAGACCGTAATAACTCTCTCTCTCTCTCTCTCTCTCTCTCTCTCTCTCTCTCTCTCGCTCTCTCTCTCTCTCTCTCTCTCTCTCTCTCTCTCTCTCTCTCTCTCTCTCTCTCAGTTTGTTTCCTCCATTTCATATTTCCTGTCTCTCGCTCTCTGTTTCCCTTCTCCTCTCTCCTCCTTTACTCTCCATTCCCCTCTTCGTAACATTTTTTCTCCTTATCCTTGTTACGTGTGGATTCGTGAGACTTCATGACGTGGTTGTTGAGAAGGTGCGCGAGTGTGTACAATAAAATCCTACCAACACTTTCTCTATTCATGAAATCTGCTCTTCGTAAGCCAACACCTCATTTATATACCCGAGCGAGTCGATTTGTAAAGGCCGGGCATTCGGAAGTAATAGTATGGTAGTAATAGTGTAAGTAGTAGTAATCCACCGCTCGTGATCCGTGTTGGTGTGATCCGTGTAAGTGCAGAGTGGATCATGTTGGAAATGGGTTGTTTAAATACCCATTGATACTACCGTGGCAATGGTTATGGAAGGGATTGCAATTAACGCTTCTCTGCTCTGTCATACCGACCCAGTCTCAAAAGTTTGGTGTGTTGGCCTTTAAAGAAATACTCAAAAGTTTAGTAAGTTGACCTTTACAGAAATACTCAAAAGTTTAGTATGTTGACCTTTAAAAAATACTCCAAAGTTCAGTATGTTGGCCGGAAAGAAATACTCAAAAGTTTAGTAAGTTGACCTTTAAAAAATACTCAAAAGTTTAGTATGTTGGCCTTTAAAGAAATACTCAAAAGTTTAGTAAGTTGACCTTTAAAAAAATACTCAAAAGTTTAGTATGTTGACCTTTAAAAAAATATTCCAAAGTTCAGTATGTTGGCCGGAAAGAAATACTCAAAAGTTCAGTATGTTGATCTTAAAAAAAAGTTTAGCCTGCTGACCTTAACTTAAAAAAAAAAAAAAAATTGTTGCACACGAAAAACCATTCCACGGACACCAACACGAACCACAGGTCACGACAAACGGATGCCCAGTCTTACCTGTGACCTACATATAATACCTATCGACTCACACCTGTTCAATTAAGGTTCACCTGTGTATGGCCGATAGCCGCCAAGCACTGTAAACCTGTCTATTGTTATTTTTTACTTATATATGCTTTGTCTGTCTACCTAAGGGTGATTCTACGCTGTGTACTGAATAAAAAGACGGAATAGATCGCTTGTCAGGCCATCTTCTGTCTGTTCCTTTCACACACACATTCGGTCTGGCTGTTTATTTAAAGAGCTTAGTCTGCACTCATTGCCTGTCACTTCAACTTTTCTCCTTTCTCTTTACCTTTCATTGTCTTTTTTCTTTTTACGTGTACGCCTATAGCGCCGGTAGGCTCTCTTTAGGGGTATGGCGCAGGCAAGTGTTTATAGTGGCGCCATCTTCTCTTAGCTCTTGTCTGCCTCTATAACAGTTAACTCACCAGACACTCACTGTTTAGTCGTCTACTCTTAAGTCTGTTTCCCTCATCTGTATTTTGCCTCTCTTTTAAGACGAAGTGAATCACCAAAATCCATCCTTCTTTTAGTTTCTCTCATGTCTTTCACCTATATCGAATACCTCTCACCTTATTGGAAAGAGCCCCCTAAAACCCACTTTACCTGTCAAGCCCTACCTTTATCTACCTCACCTGCGCACCATACCTACTCCTCCTTTTCCACTTTCACTTTTTTTTTACGAATCCTCCTCTTCTGGTTTTAGTTTCGTTCACGTCCTCCTCCTCCTCCTCCTCCTCCTACTCCTACTCCTCTTTCCATTTTCTTCACACGAGGCTGGAAATTACTTGATCTCGTCCATTCCCTCGTGGCTCGCATAGGGACGACCCTCCACACACACACACACACACACACACACACACACACACACACACACACACACACACACACACACACACACACACACACACACACATCTAAATGCCGACAATCGACTTACTCTTATATCCATAACTGAAGCAAGCAACGCTGTGCACACATGTTTGGGAAGCTTCACTTTATTAATAGAATGTCACAAAAAAAACTTTAATTTCGCCAAGCTCGTCAGGTGTCGAAACTATGTATAAATAATAATGATAATAAAAATATGTTTAGATGAAAGTTAGTTAATGCAAAATAGAAAATATGGACTTTGAAAGGTTATTGAGATGGTGAGTGATAAGGAAAGTAGGAAATAGTACATATGGAAAGAAAATAACATGAGGAATTATCAAGAGAAGAAGAGGAGAGGTAGATAAGAGGTCACAAGGCAGGAAGTCATAAGGAAAAGCGATGAGTGTGAAAGAGAGAAAAGGGCCGAAAAATGTGATAAAACGACAACGGAGAGAATCCAAAAACAACAACAATGAAAATATAAAAACAAGAAGAAGAAGAAGAAGAAGAAGAAGAAGAAGTAGAAGAAGGAAAACAAGAACAAGAACTAAAACAAGAACAAGAAGAAGAATAACAACACTAACAATCATAACTACCAAATAACTTGAGGTGTATAACAAGTCATTCCTGGTGTAGAAAGAGAGAGCGAGAGCCACACAGGCTGAAGACGAACCAACCTTTCCGGCGGGCGTGTGTGTGGCGCTGGTTTATATATGTGTAGAAGAGACACAAATAAATGATAGGTGAACTTACAGCCTCTTATTCCCTGTCCTGGCGGTGGTGTGTGTGGTGGAAGTGTGTGTGGTGTGCTATGTGAGTGTGTGTGTGTGTGTGTGTGTGTGTGTGTGTGTGTGTGTGTGTGTGTGTGTGTGCAGGGAAGGGAGGAAAGGCAAGATTTTGTTTTGTTTCTGCCCTTTTTCTTTTTTTACGTTTCGTTCTGTGGCGCCGGTCGGCTTCTTAGTGAGGCCTGATGGTCGACCCAAGCCCGTTATGGAGCAGACAAGTGTTTATAGTGGCGTTATCTTGCTTGGCTCATACTGCCCCCCCCCCCAGGGAAGAGTGGGGTGGGGAAGACAAGGGAAGAGGAGGGGAGGGGAGGAGGGGAGAAGGCTAGGGAAGTGTAGGGGTGGGGGAAAACGAGGAAAAGGAGGGGATGGGAGAGGAGGAGGATAGGGAAATGTAGCTTTTTATTCTTACATCAAAAGGAAGCAGCTCAAGGGCAAGAAAAAAAAAAACAGGAACAGAGAGGCCCGCTAGACGCCGCTCCAGTGAAAGAAAACAGGAGTGCCCAAAAGAGAGGTCAGGTACGGGTGGAGAGGTGTCCTGATGCTCTCTTCAAGTCGTAGGCAGGAAGACATACAGAGGGAAAAAGGCTGTTCCAGAGTTCACCAGCGGAAGGGATAAAATGATGAGAATAAGTTGCGTAATGGAAGGGAATGAGAGTTAGTAGATGGGATAGGAGGGGGTTGGGGTCGGTCTCTCTCTCTCTCTCTCTCTCTCTCTCTCTCTCTCTCTCTCTCTCTCTCTCTCTCTCTCTCTCTCTCTCTCTCTCTCTCTCTCTCTCTCTCTCTCTCTCTCTCTCTCTCTCTCTCTCTCTCAGGAGAAAAAGAAGTAAGAAGAAAGAAGAAGAAGAAGAAGAAAGAAGAAGATGAAAAGAGAAGAAAAAGAAGAAAGAGAAGGAGAAGAAGCAGAAAAAAAATGAAGAACAGGAAGAAGAAGAAGAAGAAATACTAATAAATAATGATCGCGAAAGTGACTGATTACCATTATTTTTATTATCATTATTATTATCATTATCATTATTATCATTATCATCATTATCATTGGTATTATTATTTCCTAAGAGACGGAGGAGGAAAACTGTGGAGGAGAAAGAACTGGACTGGAGAGAGACTGGAAAAGGCGGGAAGGGGAGAAGGGGAGGAGGATAGGGAAGGGAAGGGGAGGGAAGGGATAGGAGAGGGGAGTAGAGGGAAGGAGAGGAGGAGACAAGGATAATGTAGGGGAGAGAGGAAGGCAAAGGAAAAGAATGGAAGGGGAGGGAAGGTGGAGGGGAGGAGAGAAGATAGAGGAAAGACTAGGGGAGGGAGAGAGGGAGGAGAGAAGAGGGGAGGGAAGGGGAGAGGAGGAGAAGAGGAGAAGGAATCCAAGGTAGTGAGTGAAAGGGAGCCTAACCATCTTACGTGAACAAGACCAAAAAAAAGAGATATATAAAAAAGTATACCTCCCCTCAATGACCCTCCAAAAAGAATGACTTACTACAGATCAGAGCCAATTATAATTTCCCGGCTGACCTCCTCCTCCTCCTCCTCCTCCTCCGCCGCCGCCACGAGTATCAATCCAGGGAGTCCTACACACCAAGGGAGGTAAAACTAGGATGAAATAGGATGATAAATAAGAAGCCGCGCCCCGGAAACATTTAATAGGGCGGGACCTGGCCGAGAGAGGGAATGGCGTCACATATTGGGGCGGAGATACGAGACAAAGAGAGTCGACGGTTCTATACAAGGTTCCCGATTATTTTTTTATTTGCCTTTTTGTTAATCTGTTTTTTATATGCTTGAGATTATTTCCAAGTGAAGACTTTTATGTGTTTTAACGATTGGCATGGAGCTGGTTTTCATGTTGCTGTAGATACAAGGAGTGTCTAACGGAGTCGACGGTTCTACACTTTTACCGTTTCCGTCTCGATTGTTTTTCTATAATTATATTCAAGAGATTATTTCCATGTGAAAGGGTGAATGGCTTGATTAATTTTCTGAGGCTGAATTTCATGATTGTTATTTCTGTGCTGAATTTCATGATTGTTATTTCTGTGCTGAATTTCATGATTGTTATTTCTGTGCTGAATTTCATGATTGTTATTTCTGTGCTGAATTTCATGATTGTTATTTCTGTGCTGAATTTCATGATTGTTATTTCTGTGCTGAATTTCATGATTGTTATTTCTGTGCTGAATTTCATGATTGTTATTTCTGTGCTGAATTTCATGATTGTTATTTCTGTGCTGATTTCCATGATTGTTATTTCTGTGCTGATTTCCATGATTGTTATTTCTGTGCTGAATTTCATGATTGTTATTTCTGTGCTGAATTTCATGATTGTTATTTCTGTGCTGAGTTTCATGATTGTTATTTCTGTGCTAAATTTCATGATTGCTATTTCTGTGCTGAATTTCATGATTGTTATTTCTGTGCTGAATTTCATGATTGTTATTTCTGTGCTGATTTTCATGATTGTTATTTCTGTGCTGAGTTTCATGATTGTTATTTCTGTGCTGATTTTCATGATTGTTATTTCTGTGCTGAATTTCATGATTGTTATTTCTGTGCTGAATTTCATGATTGTTATTTCTGTGCTGAATTTCATGATTGTTATTTCTGTGCTGAATTTCATGATTGTTATTTCTGTGCTGAATTTCATGATTGCTATTTCTGTCGTTAGCTATTATCCATTCGGAGTAACAATAAAAATAATAGTATCACTTTAACTTACCATTTACATTTGTTTTCCGTGTGTCTAACTAACTAAGGGGGAGCATACACCCGGGGGTCCGTCGCTTCACTCTCTCGCCGTCCATACTCCAGGCAGCCCCCCCGACGAAGCTCCCATGCACCTATTTGGGGGGCTTATATCATGGCACAAATTTGGCCCGTCACTGCTACACGGTAAAAGCCACAAATTTGGCCCGTCGCTGCTACCGGGTTAACCTTCCCGTAATAATACTAACACAAAAACAGCATAAGAGGGAGTTTTTGCCGTCATGGTTTTAATCTTTACGATCTCTATATCAACTCTTCCCTGCGACAGTATAATCGGAAAAGGAAAAAAATAAAAAATACTGAGCACATCACAAGACTTTTATCAGTTTATTATTTTCCATTACCACGAAGAGTAACAAAAAAAAAGATCAGCTTGAGGAGTTTTCTGCTCAATTTCATCTTCCTATTGGTATTTTCTTTCCCGGCAGCATAAGAAAAGTAAAAGGAAACGGACGCATCTCAAGATTACTTCGTTTTCTCGCTACTTTTTTTTCTTTTACCGACAGCGATGACAACTTTGAAAATGAATCTCAGCGCTTATCATGATTACTCTCACCTCCTTTTTATGGTGATTTTTTTTCTAACCGAGATAAGTTAAACGTAGATCAACTCATTGCAGGCTCTCTTTGAACTCTTCTGATTTGATGTTCCGCTACGAGGAAAAAAAAAAATAACGTAGATTGCTTCCAACATTCCCCCATTTATTTTACGAACACACACACACACACACACACACACACACACACACACACACACACACAGGTAAAATTATGTGTACGCGCGAACTGACTCCTGATTGCTCTGTTTTGTAACGAGATGAAAATATTGAAATTTGAAGTAAAAATGGTTTCATGTGATTGGATATTTGTTCTACTCGCAGCTCAGTGTCACGTTGAAAAAATAAGAGAAAAAACATTGGTCGGACCTTCGTTATGTAGAGACTTAGTTAATAAAATATGAAAAATAGAACAAGAAAATAGTATGCTCTCCAGTTCTGCCTGTACAAAACGCTCTATTCCACAACGCAGGTCACCCCCAAGGAATAACTGCCAGATTTTCAAGTTATATTCACTGTCACCCCTATTAGCACTTACAGGAGAAATAATATCACTAGTCTCATTCACCAGCATAAGTATTCTTCTAAGTGCACTATAACCAATCCTGTTCCCTCAATACCTTCTACATTTTTTTTTCTTCACGTTTCCCTGGTGATATTGGTATGCTGGATATCCCCTCCTAGGCTAACCCGTCCGCTGCGATTGGAACGGATTTGGCCTTCACTGGTAGCCTGATAACATATACTCCCAGGTCTTTCTCTGCTTCTGTGATGGATACTAGTGTTTCCCTTGTGATATTGGTATGCTGGATATCCCCGCCTAGGCTAACCCGTCCGCTGCGATTGGAACGGATTTGGCCTTCACTGGTAGCCTGATAACATATACTCCCAGGTCTTTCTCTGCTTCTGTGATGGATACTAGTGTTTCCCTTGTGATATTGGTATGCTGGATATCCCCTCCTAGGCTAGCCCGTCCGCTGCGATTGGAACGAATTTGGCCTTCACTGGTAGCCTGATAACATATACTCCCAGGGCTTTCTTTCTCTGCTTCTGTGATGGATACTGGAGTGTTTCCCTTGTGCTATTGCTATGCTGGATATCCCCTCCCAAGGTTCACGACTTGACGTTTTTCTTCTTTGAATTGTAGCAGCCACTTTTTGAACGATTCCTGCAGCTTGGTGATGTCTTCTTATAGGAAATCCACAGGCAAGGGGTTAAAGAGACAGCCCATATCCACAACAGGAGAGCACCAACACTCTTTCTACACCCCCGTTGCTATGTGCCTAACCTAACCTAACCTTAAACATGAATGACGGAAGGATAAGCCAAAAGAAAACAAAAGAGCAGAAGAAAATATCATAGTCTCAATGTTCTTTCCTTCATATCTCTTCAGCGTTAAACCATATTATTCACAATTTATTTTATCGTCCTCTTTAACACCAATAATACCTACTTTCTTTAATACATGTCTAAGTCACCTCCGCGCTTCACCCTCAAAGCCGCTACCTTATGAAGTTTTATCATCTCTAAGTTAGCGGTTTTAGTTTCGTCGTTTTAATCCCCAGGGTCGTAAGTTCTGTTCATGGGTAGTCATTTTCAGGCGCTGTATTCGTGAGCCCTTTAAAAATGAATTGTAAAAGATAATAACAAGTGTTTCTTTATTTATTTGTTTCTATTTCTTTCTCTCGTTCTTCTTGTGTTTCTTTCTGTCTATCTTTCTTTTTCTCTCCATTTATTTATTTTCTTGTTCTTGTTTCTTTTTTCCCTTCCCTTCTTTTTTTCGCCTTTTGTCTTTCTTTTGCCTTCTTTTATTTTCTGTCCTTCCTTCCTTCCTTCCTTCCTATCTACCTACCTACAAACCTAACTCCCTCCCTTCCTTCCTTCCCTCCTTCCTACCTTCCTACCTACCTTCCTTCCTTCCCTCCTTCCTACCTTCCTACCTTCCTTCCTTCCTTCCTTCCTTCCTATCTACCTACCCACAAACCTAACTTCCTCCCTTCCTTCCTTCCCTCCTTCCTACCTTCCTTCCCTCCTTCCTTCCTACCTTCCTTCCTTCCTTCCTTTCTATCATCTTGCCAACCTATCAACCTGCCCATTCACCTACTTTTTCTTTCTTCCCTAATTTCCCTCCTCCATATCCCATTACCCTAACTTAAGGCACAAACCCCTAACCATTTTTCCTCCCCAGACTCCATTTAAACAACCGCCCATAAACTAAAAAAGACACACACGTGGAGCGCAAGACGAATGGCGAAGTGACGGGTCGAGGGGGAAGCTTTACCCTCCGAAGATCCCCCTGTCCTAGTAAATTACCTCACCTGTCCAAACGAAGGGTAGGGACAGGTAGGGTGAGGGAGGGAAGGGAGAGAAAGACAGAGACGGTGTTTGGCTGATGTCGCAGGCGAGGCTCAGGTAACCCACTTTCTGTATTTTGCCTTCTTGAACTAGGTTACACGAGGTCACTCAGTTGGCCACTTAAGAGCGAATTGACGGGAGCTACCTAAGTGTAGCCCAATATAACCACACCAAACCTAATCTCTCCAAGTACGGTTGCCCAGAATCACTTAGTCGCTCTCACCCTAGTAGTAGTAGTAGTAGTAGTAGTAGTAGTAGTAGTAGTAGGGGCAGAAGAGTACATATATTATAAGTTACAAAGACACACCCATGATACTTACTTTTAGTGTGAGGATGTGTTTCACCTGTCTAATGGGTGAACTAGGTGGGTGAACTTTAGACTAAATAAGTAAAGATATTAAGAAAAACAGAAAAAAAACGAAGGAAAATTTGATAAAGAAAGAAAGAACGAAAGAAAGAAAAAAAGAAAAGATAAGCGTTATTACAAATCACAGTTAATCTCGGAGGCGATCATGAATACACTTCCAGCAAATATCTAATCATGAACCCTTGCACTGTTTCCTCTACTGTAAGAATAAAATAAAATAAAATAAATAAATAAATAAAAAGTCTTTCCGTAAGTGTTGTGGGTAGACGAATATTCACCTCTTAACGATATATACAAACAATAGCCTTCATATACCGTCCGTCTTTTTTTTAACCTTTCTTTTGCATTCTTTTGTATTTTCGGCGGGGCAAGGGGAACTATGGCCCCCAACTGTTTTTTTTTTTTACAACAAAGGAGACAGCTCAGGGGCACACAAAAGGAAACAATAATAAAAAAAAAGCCCGCTATTCGCTGCTCCTACAAAAAAGAATCAAAAGAGGTGGCCGAAAGAGAGGTCAATTTCTATATCGGCTTCAAAATGCCCTCAAGAGTGCTTTAAAAAAAATCCCGAAACTGCGCATCCTTTCTTCGCTCGCCCCTCTCCTCCCCCCCACCTCATGAACCTATGATACCCTCTAGCCCCCCCCCCCCCCCTAGAAATCTGTCCAAATTACGTGTCTGAGTGGTGTAAGTATTCACAGTGCAACAGGTATGCAAGACGCAATCACAGCGCCACAAAACTCACAATCACGCGCGGGACCTATCAGCACCATTTATGAAGAGCTCAGCGGTGTCACTGTGGGCCGCTTTCACAGTCGTTTTCTTTGTTCTGATCTTTACCAATGGCGGCGATCGCTGCTATTGTATTTCCACGTAAAACTGGCCGATGGGGTAGTGGCGGCTGCGGGGTTAGCCTAGCCCAGCACCTTGGCACACACTCTCAACACCTCTCTTCCTCTGCAGCCAGTTTCACGTGGAAAACTATAACGTCGATCGCCGCCATTCGTAACGATCAAAACCAACATCAAGCCCTTTATCACCACTGCCGCGAATATTATCTCCTCCACCTCGTAGTGGTTTTGTCGAGACTCAACAAAAGCCTCCACTCGATGCTCGGATTACACCGCCACCTGATCCACTTAAGAGAGCAAAGCCGCCTCGCCGCGCCACCCTCCGGACAGGTGTTCAGCCGCTTCACCTTGCTACCTGGCTTGCGAGGATTGGTTACCTGCATGAAGCGCCGGAAACTCACTCTTTCACGCTCACTTCTTTCCCTCCTCAAACGCGAATTTCTCTCTTCCTTTATTTTTACAGAAAGGGAGGCAGCTCAAGGGCAAAAAAACAAACAAAAAAAAAAGACAACAAAGAAATCCTAATACACGTTTGCCGAATCAGCGTTTACCGGGATCTTTTATGTTTTTTGTTTTTAATTTTTTGCCCTTGAGCTGCCTCCCTCCACGCAGAAAAGAAAGGAGAGAAATTTGCGGTAGAGGAGAGAGGAGCGCTGAGGAAAATTAGAGTAAAGAGGTCGGCAAAATTCTGTTTCCAGGAAGATAATGGAAGATGCAAGAGATTATAATTTTACAGAGCTACCGAGGTTATATTTTCTGGGGGGCGGGGGGGAGGGGGGGGGGGTCCAGGAGCTTCGGGCGGGAGTTTATTTTGTTTTGCTTTATTTTGCAATTATTCTTATCATTCTTTTATTATTGTTATCATTATCGTTATTCGTATTACCATTATTATCATTATTATTATTATTATTATTATTATTATTATTATTATTATTAAGCGCAGTGCAATAGGCTGAGCAACAAGAGTACAAATGATGAAAGTTACAACGACACATCTAACACAGAAAAGTATTAGTGATGAGGTAAATAAAAGAGAAAATAGATTAAAATGCGATAAATACAACTGAGAGGATCAAGCAATAATAAAAATAGTTTAGGCGAAAAATAAAACGACGCACTCGCCTCTGTTTTCTCTCGTCAAGTAAAACAAATTAATAAAAATTCACCAACGAAGGGAGTAATTATCTAAAGCTTAAAAACGCTTCACTATATATTTCTGCTATGGCGAGGAGGGATAGAGATGGATAGAGGTGCGGAGGGGGAGATAATAGAGAATGTAGAGGATATAGGAAGAGGGTGAAGGAAGAGTGGGACAGCTGAGAGGGGGAGTGAAATATAGGTCGGGAAGTGCAGAGAGAGAGAGAGAGAGAGAGATACATGTAAAATTCTCACTCTTATTTTGTGGGCATATACTCGTTGCAGAATAAATAATAAATGAAAATAAAAATCCCTCATTCCAAATTCATATCGTCGTTTTACTTTCTCTCCTTCCCTCCCTCTCTGTCTCCCACAATTATTTCCTTCCACAACAAGTACTTTCCTTTATCACTACAATCTATACTTCTTACGATTCCTCCTAAGGCCCTCTTCCGAACGATTGCCTCTGTACCTTACCTTTAAATTATTACACCTAGCTATTACCTGTTATTATATGTACATTATCTTTTCATCTCATCTCTAACCCATACTTCTATTTCTTTTCTTTTTTTCCTCATTCCTTTCACTCGTCGACACTCTCACTGCAACCTTCCACTGATAAGACTGTCCAAACTCTATACTCATTTTTTTCTGATCAAACTCATTCAGCCCTTTAATAAGTATCGCTCTTTCATCCTCGTTTTTCGTTTCTGAGGCACAGATAATCTATTTTTCTTTGATGTATCTAGTCTAAAAACACTTCCCGTTGTGTATATATAGTCTTTGTATGCATTAGCGCTAACCTTCAGACCTGTTCCTACTCACTCTCTCTCTCTCTCTCTCTCTCTCTCTCTCTCTCTCTCTCTCTCTCTCTCTCTCTCTCTCTCTCTCTCTCTCTCTCTCTCTCTCTCTCTCTCTCTCTCTCTCTCTCTCTCTCTCTCTCTCTCTCTCTCTCTCTCTCTCTCTCTCTCTCTCTCTCTCTCTCTCTCTCTCTCTCTCTCTCTCAATGGCCACTCCTTGCTATTTTCATTTATGGGAGCATCATTAAACAGGCTATTTTATTCTGTTTTCTTCTCTTTTTCTTTTGCCCTTGAGTTGCTTCCTTCCCTGTAAAAAAAAAAATACAAAAACAAAATCCATCTCGCGTCTCGTTACTCTTCAACAGACCCCGACAAAGCCATCTCCAGCAAGCGCTACATCCCTTTAATAATAGCTCCCCGGCAGCCTCCTCCTAGTCCCTCCCTCCCCCTCTCTCCCTCACGGTATGCAGAGAGCCTTCCATTAATCCAGTGCGGCTGATTTGGGCGGCTCCTCACGCGTAAATACCGCCTGGCAGCCTTTTCTGATCAGCGTGGTGTGTGGCGTTCGCGAAATCTGTCAGACGTATGGACGCTCGCTCATGCTTGTTGCCTACCTGCCTGATGCGCGTTTTCTTTTTTCTACTGATTGATTGGGAAGCGGTGATTAGTGTGTTGGTTTGGTGTTGTTGGTGGTGGTGGTGCTGGTCCTGGTTTAATGTTATGATAGTTTGTGTGATGAAGGTAAAGTTAGAGCCATACTCTATAGCTCCGTGTGGTCGCACTGGCCCATGAGTCCGTGGTGGGAACAGTCCAGTACCCCGGGACACAGGGACAATGCATGGGGATGGGCAGGTGGGTGAGGTACACGCCGACTGCCCGGGCTGGGATTCGAACCCGGGTCCACGGATTCGTCGCAATACAGGAATGCTAATAATCACTAGACCACGGAGGCGTGAAGAAATGTGTATGTGTTTGTCTGTCTGTTTGTTTGTTTGTTTATTTGTTTGTCTGTTTAACTGGCTCTGCTTGTGTATCATCTCTCTCTCTCTCTCTCTCTCTCTCTCTCTCTCTCTCTCTCTCTCTCTCTCTCTCTCTCTCTCTCTCTCTCTCTCTCTCTCTCTCTCTCTCTCTCTCTCTCTCTCTCTCTCTCTCTCTCTCTCTCTCTCTCTCTCAGATAATAATACGACGTTATTCATTGGGAAACACGGCGGGAAAAAAATACCTCTTTCATCACTATCGTTGCTTGGCTCAGGTGAGAAAAGGACTTAATGTGGGAGTTACTTACCCTCTGGTGGTGGTGGAGGGTATCAGGCTCAGTGTAGGGGGGGAGGGGGTCATCCCATTGCGCCTTACCCCATGTCAAGGTTTGCCCGACGGTTTCCTTCAGAGCTGCCACACACTTTTGCCAGGCGCTGTGAAAGGAAAACAAATAAACAGAATCAATTCCTACTTGAATTCATAAACGTATTCCGCCAGTGTTCTGGGAATGTTGTTTAAAAATAAAATACATACAACAAAAAGTAATGTTTCGCCTCCACAGCCAAACATCCCGAAAGTTCAGCGGTTTGGGAGATGCAAGAGTGCAATTATTGGTTTATTAATGGCAACGAAAGGTGAAAGTTTCTTCTATCACCGAGGCATGAGGTACCTGACACGGGGTAGCACACGCACCGCTGCCCGACGAAAGACATATTGGAAACTATTAGATGAAGGTTAGCGCGACGCACACCTCCGCAAAACTATCCTTTGAACCTCGCCAGTGCAATGCCTTTAACAAATACTTTTCAAAACATGTATTGGACACTATTAGAATGAGGTAAATGCGACGCTCACCTTTAAACCATGTCTCTCACCTGTGCAGTCACGACCAACTACTTTGTCTAAAAAAAAAATAATAATAAAAAAATAAATAAATAAATAAAAAGAGACGATGGCGCCACTATAAACACTTGCCTGCGCCATGATGGGCTGGGGCCGACTACCATCTAGGCCCCTCAAGAAAAGCCTACCGGCGCTATAGGTGTACACGTAAAAAAAAATATCGGGAAAGGTAAATGGAACCCCCACCCTCTTTCAGGCACTTCTTCGCCAGAGCCATGACCAACTCCCGATGCAGCACAGGGAACGGTAAATGTGACCCTGACCACCTCTAACCCACCTCTCCCTCGCCAGTGCAGAGCCATGACCAACTCCCGATTTAGCACACAGGGAAAGGTGAATGTGACCCTGACCACCTTTAACCCACCTCTCCCTCGCCAGTCCAGAGCCATGATAAACGACCTTTTCAACACAGGGAAAGGTAAACGCGATTAAAACCTCCCATGAACCATCTCTTCCTCGCCATTGCAGTGTCACGACAAAATAACTACTTTTTTCGACAAGGGAATGAAAGACACCAAGGAAAGACACATCACATCCCTGCCACTGACGTAAAGACAAACCCGTCCACCTCATCCCCTTTGGTACCGACACGCAAATGAGCTTTTAAGGGCCCACGGCGTTGACAGGAGTTTTAATTGATTATTTAAGCAAATTCTTCTGGCTACACAATAAGGGCGGTCACACGTGTACTCCGAAACCGCTGACAAGTTATGGGAGAAACACACAAAACAGCTGCTTCAAATTTAATTAAAGTTTATACCAAGAGCGAGGCGTACTAGAGGTTATATAAACAACAGGTCTTCTTTAAGAGCCCAGACAGTCTTAGGAAGAGTGGGCCGCTACAGAGGAGTACGTGAGCCGCTTTGGGTGTCTGTCTTAGCACAACGTAAAGCTTGCCAGGGAGAGGATGAAGAAGCAGACGCCCTCCCTATGCTCCGGGATTTCTTGGGGTAAAGGGGGCGCGTGGTGGCATATCAGATACTTGGTACTGGGTAAGTAAATCCATCCACCTTTATTGCTGTAGTTTTTTGTAGGTGTTGGTATTTATTTCTACTATTTTTTATCATTTTCATTATTCTTAATCTTGTTATTATTATCATTATCATCATTATGGTGGAGGTGTCGAAGAAGATGCAAGAGGCAAGATTGAGGTGATACGGGTATGTTTTGAGGCGAGATAGAGAAACAGACGAGAGGAGAATACTGGAAATGGAAGTGCAGGGAAGAATTATTATGAAGGAGAGGAAGACCTAAGACGAGATGGAAGGAATGCATAGCAGCAGACATGAGAGAAAAGGGCCTCAACACCAACAAGATAAGCGATAGAGGAACGTGGAGGCGGCTCATCAAAAACAGCGACCCCGTATAAAGACGAGTTAATAAACTGAAGATCATCATCACAATCACCCATTACTTGTGATTATTTTGTAACGCTTTATATTCAGCCTAAATACAAATGTCTGTTCAAGTGTTCGCTAATTTGTCGAGATGTTTGCCTCTATATAAAAATTATGTGGCCTGATTCTTCATTTATTTACATATATACACACCCTTATCGACGGCCCTGCCCTGCTTCACTGGGACACGGGGATTTATTTATGTATTTATTTATTTTTACAGCAGAGGAGTCAGTTCAAGGGCATAAAAAAGTTAACAAATGTGAAAAAAAGCCCGCTACTCACTATTCCTAAAAAGAGTTAGAGGAGTGGCCGAAAGGATAGGGGGGAAATATCTATCTCTTACTAGACCACTGATGAGGATTGTTAGTGCCGCGATATGAAGAGAGTTTGGCGTCGAACATATGGCAGTGCTCCGGTGTTTCGCTCCACTAGACAGGAAGCTATTCGTGCTGCGGTAATGGACGGCACGTTGATGTTAAGCCGCTCAGTGAAATGTGAAAATTCGTGTAGGCAGACGATGGCTGTGGGGCCGGAAAGCTCTTTTTTATTTTGTGTACGCGCGCCGTTGTGCAGCACTTCAGGAGGAGAGTATCAGGACACCTCTCCTCCCGAAATTGACCTCTCTTTCGGCCACTCCTCTGAACTCTTTTTTTAAAGGAGCAGTGATTAGCGGGATTTTTTTCATTATTGTTTCTTTTTTTTGCCCTTGAGCTGCTTCCTTTGCTGTAAAAAATAGATATACTACTCAGGATTTTTGTACGTGTTGCTAAAACATGAAAACATTTGTCTAGTCGCACAATGAAACTTTATTCCATGGCGCACAAAGTGGAATGGAGGAAAAAAAATATGTATATCATTTAGACACGAAGCAAGCCAAATGGAACAGACAAAAATTGAATATATTTTAATCTTCTTCTTCTTCTTCCCAGCTTTTCCCTATTCGGGGTCGCCGTTGTGAATGAGCCTTCTCCACGTATTTCTGTTGTTGGCCATCTCTGGGTTTAAATTCTTCTCCCTTAGATCTCCGTTTATGCTATCAATCCACCTTCGTTTGGGCCTTCCTCTTCTTCTATTTCCCTGCACTTCCATTTCCATGACTTCCCTTCCTACATGATCTTCCCCAACTCTTCTTCTCAAGTGTCCATACCATCTCAATCTCAATTGAATATATTTTAATACCGATTAGAAATAAGAAATGAACTTGGGGAGCCGATGATAGTGGCAACCTGGGAAACGTAGGCAAGTAACACCATAGCTTAGCTTAGCTCTCTACACACAAGCAATTCAAACACACACACACACACACGCAGCACGTCGGGGGTATATAAATAAGGTGCCCGATAAACAATAACTACACCAGAACAACTAACGAACCTACACCATACAACTGTACACTCCTAGGTCGGTATTGTAAGACATTATCGCTTTTCAAATCAGCTATTTCTAAAGGTTAAAAGAGGGGATCAATCAGGTTCGAATGAGTGCTTCTTCAGGCTCATGGTACAGAAGAAGGGCCAAACTACCACCAGGGCCATAAAACCACTCCTGGAAATGCCCAAAACTCGCACGAAAGCCTTGTCAAATAGGTGAACTTGGCCGATGAAATGTTTAGTAATGCGGCCCCTACTGTCTTTTCTATTCCCCTCCTGCACCTTCACCACTAACCCACTTCCTCTTCGTACCGTACCCTTGATTAAAAAAAAGAAAAAAAAGACAGAGGGGCGGGTGGAGGGATGAAACTGGAGCATTTGCCGGAGCAGGGTGGAGAACATTAACATAAGACAGAGGTGGAAAACGTTGTGAGGGCCGTGAACTATTTTTTTTACAGCAATGGGTGAATATGAAGATAATGATGATGCTAATTAAGACGACTATTAAGGTTTAGGTTTATAGGTACGCCGACTTGTACTTATGGATTTGTTGTAAACAGAATATTTTTTTAATGAATTACTTTGCTAATTTATAGGATAACAAGGTTTTACTGTGGAAATCATATAAGAAAAAGTAATTGACATCAATATCAACAGAAAGCAGGAGATTCCATGCATTTAAGAGCTCATCAATATCGGAATATTTAATTAATCTTAATGGTAGGGAGATTTTATCATCCGTCTGAGCCTCACTGTGGAGGGGCCTGTGTATGTATGAATATGTATATGTATGTTTGCCACCACGTTAACTGGACAGACTATGGAAAAGCCCCGCAGTCTCCGCCAAGCACCGTATTTAAGTATTTATAAAACATACGATCTTTTTCTCTCCCTAAGGCGCATATTCATTACCTACCTCATAAGCATAACCTACAAATTACCTACCTCATAAGCATAACCTGTGACATTACCTACCTCATAAGCATAACCTACTTCATGACCTGCCTCATAAGCATAACCTACTTCATAACCTGCCTCATAAGCATAACCTACTTCATTGCCTACCTCATAAGCATAACCTACTTCATTGCCTACCTCATAAGCATAACCTATTTCACAACCTGTCTCATAAGCTTAACCTACTTCATTGCCTACCTCATAAGCATAACCTACTTCATTGCCTACCTCATAAGCATAACCTATTTCACAACCTGTCTCATAAGCTTAACCTACTTCATTGCCTACCTCATAAGCATAACCTACTTCATAACCTACCTCATAAGCATAACCTACTTCATAACCTACCTCATAAGCATAACCTACTTCATAACCTGCCTCATAAGCATAACCTACTTCATAACCTGCCTCATAAGCATAACCTACTTCATAACCTACATCACTAATGGCCACAATCTTCTTCACTTCGGGTCCACCTGCTCAGTTCTTGCGGCGACACGTCATTAAATGCTTCACTCCTTCCTTCCGCGGTGTTATCCAGGGAGGGAGGAAAATATCACGACCTATATTATAAGCTGAGCGGCGAGACAAGAAAGGACGCTGTTTTAGGAAGAAAGTTAATTGGAAACATGATGCTTGATAGGAATTTTCGGGACGGCAGAAGAAAGAGGCAAAATTGGTGAATGTTTTCGGGATCCATAACATCGGATCCGTCGAGCTTGTATTTTTTTATCCGTTATGGGAATTTTTAGCCACGTTCGTCTAGATTTTTTCCTTCTCATAGCACTTTTTAGCCATCCGACCTACGCTGTCTTCGGCCACTCCTCTAACTCTTCTTAGGAGCAGTGAGTAGCGGGCTTTTTTTTTTTTTTTTACATTTTACGCCATTGAACCGACTCCTCTGCTGTAAAAAAAATAAAAAAATAAATAAAAAACTCAAGGGAAGAAAAGCTCATTCATCCACACGAAGGAGTATACCCGCAAAATGACAGACAAGCACGATAAACACTGATCCATAGAGGCAGTGCGTCAATCTCCTCCCAACCCTACTTGTTGTTGCTGCTGATGTCGAATTCTCCCCCACAATTTTTTTTTTTTTATATAGAAGCTCTTGTTTATTTGTCCATATGTCCATATACGTGTTACCCTCTAGATATACTGGGATCCCCGAAAGTTTTAGGGAAGTCTAACTGCTGGGAAAACACGAATTGTGGATAAAATGACGACGCAGCAGAATTTTTCGACAGGTAACAGAGGTAAGAGTTAATAATTTTATCCCAGAAGCAGCGGGAATCATGATTCTTAATGGTCCTTCTAAGCGAGAAAAATGAGAAAAAATCACCCCTCACACAAACCATTTCATAATATATATCAAAGCATTTGTGATCAGTTTATGTATCATCTATTTTGGGGGGTTAAAATCATGGCATAAATTTGGCCCGTCGCTGCTACACGGTAAAGCCACAAATAATAATAATAAGAATAATAGGTCGAACATAAGACTAAATTCAAGTTTGCATTTCATTTCTTGTGACGACGCTGCGTGAAGGTTAATATAGTTAGTCGAGGCGCGCGCCCTCCCTGCACCAACACTACATCTAATGGACCTTTATCTTGACGACCACCTATCAAAGGGTATTTTCTTTCCTTTGTCCTTCACGCCATTATGACCAATTATCCAATTAACATTAACAGCAAATTTCGAGCTGGCAATGAACAATTTGTCTCTTAAATGTGTTATGGCAGCCGTTCAGCTCGAGGTGTCCTGGCGGAGGTGCGTGACAACAGCTTCAGCAGCCCCTTCAGCATCCAGCAGCAACACACATCTACACCTACACGAGGCACGTCCCACACAGGCCACAAGAAAGTTATCAAACTCTACAGTGCGTCATGCAAGCTAATTATTCGAGCTAAGAGAGACGATTAAATAAGAACCTGTTCATAGCCTTCATTAAGCACTGTGTACTCACCTCACCAGGGTCATACCCAAGGAGTAATTAGTGCGACTCAATAATAATAATAATAATAATAATAATAATAATAATAATAATAATAATAATAATAATAATAATAATATTTATAATAATAACATTAATAATAATAATGATAATAATAATAATGATAATAATGTAACAATAATAATAAAAAAATGCTAATGCTAATTGATAACAAAATCGAAGATAATTTTACCGAATCCGACACCGACCCCGACTCCGACTCCACACCCTTGGTTAATACTGTGTGATGGCGCAAATTTCGAAGGAAGATAAAGAAAAAAAATTCGCTACGTGTTGAGTGGGATGGCTGCCTCGCGCTAAGTCTATATACAACAAGTCAAGTCATACGCAGGTTTGTGGGAGGAGACACGGCAGAGGCGTGATTTATGCGTGACACTGCTTGGAGCCAAACTAGAGAATGTAGAAACAGGGATTTAGAGGAAACGAAGAAAGGCGGACTAATTTAAATCAATCACCTCATCATGCCGTCCCTCACACCCCACACTGCCGTTTGTAAGCAATGGAATTACAGTCACGCAGTAGCACAATAAAAAAAACATATTTTTTCGTCAGTGGCTTGCCTGAACGCGCTGTGAAAGGAGGCGAGAGTGCACATCCAGAGTACACACACGGCCCCAACTTTAGTCACCCCTGAACTGACGCGTATTTTTTTTTATTTTTTTTTAGCTTCAAGTGACGTCATCTCGCTGCTCCGCCCCAAAACCGCCTCCTGCGCGTACCGGTCGCAGTTTTGAAGCAGATTGACTTAACTTGGTATATATAGACTTAGATACGCTATTGTTGTCAGTAGCGACGGACAGGCTACGGTAATCTACATATTCCATTAAAAGAGGCATCCTGGTCTGCTCCCTACAAGCTTTACATTACTAATATCTACACTGTCACGATGGGATACTGACTGCTTCATGTATACTATTACTCTGCAAATACGTGTTATAGAATTTACAAATATGGGAAAGAAAAAGAAAAAAAAACTATGAGTGACCCGGCACGCCCGCTCCCTTCAGCCTCAGTCTCCCTCACCTCCCTATACAGTGTTTCGGTAAGATATTAACTCTTCCCATCACTAAATAATTCCAAAGCAAGACATTCAAAGTTAAGAAAAACGAAGAAGGTTTGTAGAGGAGGTGGTAACGGTGGATGTCGCGCTTCTTTTGTTTGTATTTTCTCACTGACAGGACAAAAAACACCATTCTCGTTCCCTACAGCCTCTACAGTGCTCGTTTCTTTGTACAGTGCTTCAGTAAGATACTAACTCCACCTTGAACTAATAAACCTCAAAGCAAGACATTCTAAGTAAATAAAAATGAGAAAAGTAAGCGATGGAGGGGTAAGGACGGCGGGTGTTGCGTCTCATTCCCGCTTCTTACAGCGTATATATCACTCCCTTCCCCATACAGTGTTTCAGTAAGGTATTGACTCCACCTTGGACTAATAAACCTCAAAGCAAGACATCCAAAGTAACGAAAAACAAGATAAGTGGTGGTAGTGGTGGGTGTCGCGTCTATTTTGTTTCTGGGTTCCTCAGTGACAGGACAACAAATACATCTTTCACCTCTCTCTACGGTACTTTAGTAAAATATTAACTCAACTTTGGACTAATAAAACTCAAAGCAAGGCATGTTTGGTGAGGAAAAAACGATAAAAGAGTGTGTGGAACCTCACCTCGCGTTGCAGGCACCCCGCGGACTCCCGGAGAGGTTGGCTAGACAGACCCGGCCTAAGGTAAAACTTCCTGTTACGTTGTTTTTTCACATTTTTTCCATCTTTCCCTCATCGTCAAGCTTCATTAAGTCACCCACAACATACGCTGGTTACGAACGATGATTGGAGTCCACTATGGCACCCAAAATACGCGGAAACAGGAGAAACACTACACCACACAACACTTAGCAGACGACTGTGGTGTTGGGCGCCGTACCGTGTGCAGAGTTGCCAGATATTAACTCATTATCAAATTCCTCTTTTCATGATCGAATTCAGCTTTTCATTGCCTTCTTATGAGCTTGTTTTCTTAGTTTGTACTTAGTGATACTAGTTACTCCCATGAACGAGTGGTAATAGGCTAAACAGCTGCCTTCCTTGAGAGCTGACAAGTGTTAGCCTAGGTATGTTAATTTTCAGCCGTCAATCGTTAGATCCTTTAACCATACTATTTCCATATTATATCGATGTTATTTCCAGGCTGTGAAGACTATCATAATAACTGAATGTATCACTTATTTCAGTTTAGATACCAAAACTGTGCCTATTACTATTATAGGTAATCGAGACAGACGCTGCACAGAGAGAGAGAGAGAGAGAGAGAGAGAGAGAGAGAGAGAGAGAGAGAGAGACGAGCCTGCTGGCCCATAATGTCATGTTAAATACTCCTCACTGCCTCTATTTGTTTTGTCCCTCTCAATCAAATAATAAAGGTAAGAAACAGTGCGTGGATATTTCGAGTATTATAAGAAAATAGTTCATTATTTATTCAGTATTTGTCTTTAGTAACGATTGAAGGTGTCGGCTCCAGTGATCATTAAGTGACGTTCTCTGTCCAACATTCACCAAGTGACGTACATATAGCCTACTTTTGCTGTGGACAGATGTGGGAGGGCGGCGAGAAGGGTTGCGGCAGGGTGGCATTAGGAGCGATATATAACTTTTTGGTTTTATGAAATATGAATGATAAAATCTATGTTACAAACGAAATTACCATACTCCATAACGAAACCCATAATCCATACTGTTCGTGTTTAATCTTGTTTTAATTTGCAGCATTCCAACTACCGAGAAGATGTGTGTGTGTGTGTGTGTGTGTGTGTGTGTGTGTGTGTTGGGTGGAGGGAGACTTCAAAAACTAATCTCTGAGCCGAGAGGGCAACAGTCTGGAAAAGTTTGGTAACCACTAATCTTGACAAATCAATACCTGGAAAATTTTGAGTAAATACGGAAAAAAATTTCTTGTGGCATAATTTAAGGCCTCACCATTAAATAATAACTATTCCACAAAAATAATAACAGGCAATTACTTACTCATCGTTAGTAGGCTTCAGTGTTACCAACAATTATTATCGTGTTCCATTATATTAGGCTTCATCTTTACATAACCATCGTGTCTTACATTAAATTAGTATATTAGGCTTCACTATTATCTCATGGGTTGCAGTATGTTAGGCTTCACTATTATCTCATGGGTTACAATATATTAGGCTTCACTATTAAATATCTATCGTATACCGCAATATCATAGGCTTCACCTTTACATAATTATCGTGTTTTGAATCTAATTATCGTGCGTACTGTATTGCTTATGTCACTTGGGAAGTAGGATAACAATGTAGGTCATGAAGCTATTTATTTATTTTTACTTATTTATTAATTAATTTATTTATTTATTGCCTTCTTAAGAGTAGGCCAAGACATTTCTCGTTCCAGCTTTCCTCGACAACGTTCCTCATTTAACAAACATGCAGGCATCATATGGTTCCTTTTCCGACCCCCGGTAGTTAATTCCCGAATGCAAACGTAGGTTATTAGATCATCAAGCCTCCTGTTAAGCTTCCTTGTTTTATAATTATCGTGTATATGGACCATTTATTGCTTACGTCCCTTGAGAAATGTGATTATAAAGTTCATGGAGACAAGATTGTTTTAATTTCATTCTTTCATTTATTTTCATTGTGGTAGTTCTCCCTCAAGCTTCCATCTACAATGCGCCTCAAATATTATGTGAACTTGGGTGAATTTCTGACCCCTGTACCCTACTAAATTCCTTCAACTGAGATCAGGATAAAAATGGGAAAGAAACACACTCTTAGGAATACATTGGTCGTCTATTGTCTAATCTCAGGTTGACATACAGTGCGCGTCTGTCCCATAAAGGTGCATCTGCTTTTCAGTGTGTGCAGTGCTGAGAACGTTGTCAGGGGAGAGGACGGTTACGAGTGGAGGACCTGAGGCTGGTGAGTACATTTTCCATTATTATTACATTTAAGTTAACTTCTACATATCAATCTTACTATCTATTTGCTCATTTTTCTTTTTATTTGATTTTTACGTATTTTTTATTTATTGTTTTATATATTTGTAGCTCGGATGAAGTGGAACAGAGTGAGATATGGTTACATTAATCTATAACCTGTGGAAATAGTAATTAAATAGGAAAATAGAGAAAAGCAAGATATATTAGTGAAACTAATGGCTCCGAAAATATTGAAAAACAGCCAATCTGAATGAGCCACAGAGCAAGGAAATTGAGAAAAATGCTGCACTGCTAAGGAGCAGGCTAATCAAGCAGGAAAGCCGAATTCCTTGGTACACTCACGCTCAGGTGCAATTCCGCTGAGGCAACATTTTGGCAACATGTTACATGCTACTGTCAAGGTTGTTTCAACTAGTTCAACAAATGGCAACATGTAGCATGAGACTTTGTGGCATGTAACAGCTGGCCACACGCAGGTGTAGCATGCGACAAGGTTTTGCCTGTTGCCCAAGGCCAGCGTTGCCTCCCCCCCACCACAGACCAGACGCCGGAAGGATACCATGTTAAAAGCAACAAGATGAACTGGCCTCGAGAAAAAATCGTAGAATTTTACATTTACACATGGGTTGACGGTGGCTGAGTGGTTAGCGTGCGGGCCCCGCATTCACCACGTACTGAACGACGCGGTTCGAATCCCCATGCTACCACCAGGGATTTTTCAGTCAACGCCGAGTGGCCTAAGACTACCCACATGCTGTCCTGAAGACCACCCATCAACCCGGACTCTAGAGGAAACCGTCCAAGTGAATCAAGAATGAGTTCCGGGGGGCAGCATGAGCCAGGAATAAATGGCGCCACTATAAAAATTGCCTGCGCCATGACGGGCGTGGGCCGACCATCAGGCCCCTGAAGAATGCCTACCGGCGCTATATTAAAAAAAAAGGATACGCAAAGATAAAAGGAGACAACACTAGGCCACACTGCCAACACATGACAGTTCCCGACGATGGGTTATTCACCATGCTCCCTCCCATCCATGAATATATATTACCTCCATTCAATGCTTTCAATTATGTTTGCCTCAATACACACCTGCTCAGTTTATTCCACTCATCCACCAACCTATTTGTGAACAGTTCTTGCTTGTTTCCTTCCTGAACTTGAATTTATCCAACTTCTACCGATACTGCGTGTGTTAGAGAATCTTTATTTTTTTTCCAACCAAAGGAGTTCCACAAAAATAACGACAGGCAATTACTTACACCCAACTGTGACAAAACCAAACCGATTAAACAGTGTAAATTGGCAGCTTTCAGGCAGTTTCGATATTTTTCTTTATCGAATAGTGTAGTTGCCTGAGATTGCAGACTTCATTACGTGGCAAACTTGATGAAGCTTTACTCGAAATTATGATTTGACCCCATGAATTGTCTTATGATAATTGAGAGAGAGAGAGAGAGAGAGAGAGAGAGAGAGAGAGAGAGTCCCTTCACCAGTCCCTCTCTCTTTACGTATGGGCTTCATTTTAACAAGATATATAACCAAAATAATACAGTGGCAACTTGTCCCAGGAATCGCAGAAGTCAAGGGAGGCAGAGAACCTTATGGAGAAAAACATATCATTTACTGGAGCAGAATGGAGGACTGGAGTTTAATATCATCACAGAGGGAGGTTGAAGACGTTGAGAAAGGCGTTGGTGGTGCAGTGGGTTGGTAATGGCTGCTGCTGATGATGATGATGAATGATAACTCTAAAACGTTCCATCTCTATTTACTCATCGCACCGTTAGTCACTTTTATTACCCCCGTCTGGCTGTTCCTTCTCCCCCACGTTCACGAATCTTTCCTTAATGCACATCTGTAGTGAAACCAAATTGTCGAGTCCGCTTTGGCGTTGGCTCCCGCGGGTCCATTTCTCCCCTCTGCTCTGCCACACAGTCCCAACACCTATTTCTTCCTCTCATATGTTACCTATAGCTTACATATGAGAGGAAGAGATAGGTGTTGGAACGGTGTGGCAGAGGAGAGGAAAGGACCCGCGGGAGCCCTCGCCAGACCGGCCTCGACATATTTGGAAGACTATACGTTCGAATTCTCAGACGCTCTCGGCACTCACAGCGAATATTTCCAATGGCCACAGAGGAGATTAGTCGGATTCTCATGCAATTTCCTCATTCATGGTGCAGCAGAAGCCATGTCACGCTCTATTACCAAGCTCAAAACTATCCATATAAATGCCTACAACCTCTACGAAAGCCTTAGCTGTTGTGGGTGCGTAGCCCGGAGATGTGTAAGGATATGGACCTTATTTTTTTTTTCAACCTATAGAGCCAGTAGACTTTCTTGAAGAGCCCGTTAGTGGCGCAGGGGAATCTAATTTATAGTGGCTGCCGTGATAAATGACTTGCATGGCCCGAACTCCCCCCTGGTGTTCCTCTTGACCGAAGTCGCTGAAGTTAGGGTTGACAAGATTTGGGCAGCGTGTGGGTATAGTCTGATCAATTATTTCCATCTTCACTCAACCTAACCTAACCTAACCCAACCCCCCTCCTGTCTGTCCCTTGTCACGAGTTTGCTTGCTCTTCCTCTTGACCGAAGTCGCTGAAGTTAGGGTTGATTGAAGATCTGGGCAGCGTGTGGGTATAGTCTGATCAATTATTTCCATCTTCACTCAACCTAACCTAACCTAACCTAACCCCCCTCCTGTCTGTCCCTTGTCACGAGTTTGCTTGCTACTCCTCTTGACCGAAGTCGCTGAAGTTAGAGTTGACTGAAGATCTGGGCAGCGTGTGGGTATAGTCTGATCAATTATTTCCATCTTCACTCAACCTAACCTAACCTAACCTAACCTAACCCCCCTCCTGTCTGTCCCTTGTCACGAGTTTGCTTGCTACTCCTCTTGACCGAAGTCGCTGAAGTTAGGGTTGACAAGATCTGGGCAGCGTGTGGGTATAGTCTGATCAATTATTTCCATCTTCACTCAACCTAACCTAACCTAACCTAACCTAACCCAACCCCCCTCCCGTCTTTCCCTTGTCACGAGTTTGCTTGCTACTCCTTTCCTTCCTTCCTTCCTTCCCTCCGCGTAGCCTGACAAATAGTTTCGCTTAGCATGCACACGTGAGAGTCCGCCGCACGCCATGCAACACCACGCCCTCTGTCGGAAGAGTGTCGAGTCGTGTCCTGTAGATGTGGTCGCGTTCTGTCCAAAGTGTAAGGTCATGACATCACTCAGATTTTTCTTCCTCATTCTATCTTTTTGGTCTAGAATAAAAGCTCTTGTTATTATAGGGAAACCTTATTTTTAGGTTTACATCAGATATAAAGTCCCATTATTCCCTGTCTGGCGTGAGTTACGACCTGCGTAAAGAAATATAATTGTCGTGAGTCTCCTAATATAGCTTCACCTTGCATGACGCGCCCTCCCTTCCTGGCGGCCTATATAATCATGGTTATCATGGTTATCATCATCAAGTGGACGGCTGACTTTGAGCTTTGCGAGAACAGTGTGTGTGTGTGTGTGAGGTTAGTAGGTGGTATTGGGTGTATATGTGTGTATTTACCTAGTTGTCCCGTCTCCATAACGCTTATTAACCAGTTTGGCTTTAAATTCATGAATCGTTTTTGCACACACATTCTCCTCGTCAAGTCCGTTCCATGTTGTTATGCTTCTGTATGGAAAACTGTATTTCTTGACGTCTTTCCTACAGTCGCTCTTCTTCAATTTCTTACTATTCCTTCTTGTCACACTCCTGTCACGTACCACTAAGTCTTCCCCGTCCAATTTCTCCAATCCCTCTTGTATCCTGTATAATGCTATTAGGTCTCCTCTCTCTCATCTCCTCTCCAGTGTTGTTAGTCCCAATTTCCGGTAGTTTGGTCGCTGCTCTCTCTATTCTTTCCAACTTTCTAATATCTTTTTTCAATCTTGGTGACCACACTAATGCTGCATATTCCAGTCTTGGACGTATGATCGATGTTATTAGTTTCTTCACCATTTCTTCATCTAGATATGTAAATGCTGTTTTTATGTTTCTAAGAAGATTGTACGGTTCGATTATGAGACACTCTCGTCCCTCACATCAGCTATTTTTAAAGGTCAGAGAGGGGGTCAGTCGGGTTATAGTGCGTGTTCCTTCAGGTTCACGGTAGAGAGGAAGAGCCAAACTACTACCAGGGTCATAAAACTACTCCCGGAAATGCCCACAACTCCTACGAAAGCCTTGTCAAATATGTGTTCTTGGGCGGCGAACTGTCTTGTTATACAACCATATGCTTTCCCAGTTATCTGATTTATATGCTTTCCAAAGGACGTCCACCTCTCTCTCCAACGTCCCCATTCAATCTCTCATATCCTTCATCTCCCTTTCCAAGTCGATGAGTCTCCTTCTCAACTTAATACCTCTGTCTCTGTGCCTCTCCGCGTCATCAGTGAAACCCTCAAAGTCATAATCTCTCGGCCTGGTCCCTATGCCTTGCGGTGTAAACAAAGCCGGCGGTGACGAAGACCCCGCCGCCCCCACCTTCTCCTCGCTCATTATTCGGCGTTGCTCACTCTCAACAGCCTTTTGTCCTTCGGGAATGCACGATTACCACCCAGCACGGCTTCCACCTTAATATCCACTTCTAGGGTTTAACTCCCACGCAGCTTTGATGAGAATTTGCTGCAGCGTTCGGAGATCATCTGTGTTAGTCTGCCATCTTGGTGTGTGTGTGTGTGTGTGTGTGTGTGTGTGTGTTATTATTATTGTTGTCATTATCAGTCATTATTATATCATCCTCATCCTCATCATCGTATTCTTACCATCAACACCACTACCACATACAACATTTGGCGGTGATGATTTATCGTGACATTTACCACCACCACCACCACCACCACCATCATGATCCCCAACATAAACACCACCATCACCACCAACCATCACCATACAGAACACAACAATTGGGTGCAGTTACAATTTTCACCACCTCCGCCATCACCGCCACCACCACCGCCGGAACAATTAATGGCGGCAGTACACCTCTGATCACCGTCACATTCGCCCATTCGCCCGTGAACAGCCGCGTGAATTCAACTTCCTCTCATGAATACCTGAGCGCGCGCTGCCTCCGGTCCTCCGTTTATGAGTGAGGGGGAAATGAGTCCAGAACGATTTAGTTTCCAAAGCGTTGATATGCGACACAGTGAACGATGCATGGAAGGTCTCAGTGACAGGGAAAGGAGAGGAGAGCTACCCACGTTCAGTCACTTTCACTTAACACTCACTTTCGTTATACTTCTTCGTGACTTTTCCTTCACTTTCGCTTTTCTTAATACCTTTTGTGTTATGAATAGAGTATCAAGACACCTCTCGAAACATTTTTTTTTAGAATTCGTTTTGAGGATTCTCTGCCACTATTCCTTTTGAGTATGTACGATGTTTTTTTTCCGTTTTTTTTTTTCTCTCTTGGTTACTTTCTGTGGTGTGAAAAAAAAAATTGTTAGCTTCATCGACGTTCTTTGGTTACTCTTTAGTCACTCCAGTAAACAAACAGTCAATCAGTTCGGAGGCTTTTCCCGTTTTCTTTTTTATGAGTGTTTGTTTTTATTTTGCTGTTTGCTTTTCACTGCTTCCTCCTGTGTAAATAAATAAAAAAATACCTGTCAGCTTCGGCGGCGTTCTTCGGTTATTGTTTAGTCACTCCAGCAGGCAAGCAGTCAGTCAGTTAGTCAGTCAGTCAGTCAGTCAGTCAGTCAGTATTCTTGAGATACTGTGAGCCTTACCATGGTACCTCAAAATGTCTCGCCACCACCACCACCACCAACAACAACAACAACACCAATAGCAACACCACCACCACCACCACCAGACAGGGAAGTGGAGAGTGTTGGAGAGAGCCCATTGTTCTCGAGTGGACTTATAACGACTGATGACGATGACCTACTGCTTGATCGGGGTGGGTGGGGGGGGGGGGGTCTCAATCGGTGGATGACTGCCCCCTATAACTGATCGCATGGCCTCTGAAGTCTGGTAGTGAAGGTTTAGTCTCAACCGGCCTCTTGCAGACTCCTTACGTTCTTATGTTCTTATAATTGTCTACCGATAAAAAGACAAAAAAAATATATACCACATTGTTCATTCATATTGTTATAGAAGCTTCATTTTTTTTTTCAGTGAAGGATATTTTTTGGGTAGTAAAGGAGGCAGCTGAAGGGCTAAATAAGCATGGCTTCCTAAGTGGGGAACTGAAGGTTTAGTTTATAATTGTCTACCGATAAAAAGACAAGAAAAAGTATACACCACATTATTCATTCATATTGTTATAGAACCTTCATTTTTTTTCAGTGAAGGATATTTTTTTTATACTATAGAGGCAGTTGAAGGGCTAGAAAAAGGAGACAGGAAGCCCAGTAGTGCAATATACGCGTCTGTAGCAGGTACAAATGACATACTGCAGGTAACCGTGTAATGTAAGAATGACATCAAAAATAATTGCATTACCTAAGCATTTCATCACGTTCAGCGCCACAGGGAGGGAAAGGGAGTGGAGTGTTCCCTTCCGCTTGTTCCACGATGACTTTGCGACGATTATCTACTTGCTTTCCTTCTCAGTCACTTTCTCTTTCTTCGACGCTTGGTCACTTTCTTCTTTCTTCGTCACAATCACCTTCTCTTTCCTCAACGCTTGGCTATACTTCCTTCACCGTCACTTTCCCTTTCTTCGACGCCTGGCTACTTTCTTTACGTCACCTTCACTTTCTTTGGCGCTTTCCTACCTCCCTCACAGTCAGTATCACTTTCTTCGACGCCTGGTTACCTCCTTCACCGTCAACTTCACCTTCTTCGACGCATGGCTACCTCCTTCACGGTCAACCTCACCTTCTTCGACACCTGGCTACTTCATTCGCCTCTAGCTTACCAAAAGAAGACTTCTCTTTGGAAACTTTCTTCAGCAATTTCGTAATCTCTACCTTCGTCTTTTTCTTTCCTTCCATCGTCAGACACTCCAGGCTCAGACTTCGTTTCCTCCTCTTCTTCATGAACTAAAGACACTGACTCCTTTCCTGGCATTGTCTTTCTTTAGTCAGTCAAGCGGTGATTATTTCATGAACATTGTGAGTATTTATCGGTGAGTGCAGCATGTGATCAGCCATTCAGCCATTGTCTATGAAGGCGGAGAGCAAATCCACTTTGGCTTTCTATTAGCGCCTTCATTTTCCATCCACGCGCCGCCCTTGACGGGGTGGCGGCGGAGCATTTCACGCTGGAATGAGAACGCGTGACACAGGGAAGGCTTTATTGGGCGAGGGAAGCAGAGGAAGCGGATTTTTATGAGTGTTAAAAGCATATCACTCTCCGCAGATGCTATTTCAGGATATCTTAACGGAAAAATGTGAAAATGTCAAGCAGTAACTAAACTAAACTAAGTAAGAGTGCAGATCCCCCAAATCAT
>NC_066574.1:7609268-7611768 GCF_024679095.1 Eriocheir sinensis | reverse complement strand
CTCTCTCTCTCTCTCTCTCTCTCTCTCTCTCTCTCTCTCTCTCTCTCTCTCTCTCTCTCTCTCTCTCTCTCTCTCTCTCTCTCTCTCTCTCTCTCTCTCTCTCTCTCTCTCTCTCTCTCTCTCTCTCTCTCTCTCTCTCTCTCTCTCTCTCTCTCTCTCTCCTTTCCTCCCTACCTTTCCTTTCCGTTCCCTTTCCCCCTCCAATGCCTTGTCGAACCTTCACTCACTTCCCCTTCCCTAATCTCTCTCTCTCTCTCTCTCTCTCTCTCTCTCTCTCTCTCTCTCTCTCTCTCTCTCTCTCTCTCTCTCTCTCTCTCTCTCTCTCTCTCTCTCTCTCTCTCTCTCTCTCTCTCTCTCTCTCTCTCTCTCTCTCTCTCTCTCTCTCTCTCTCTCTCTCTCTCTCTCTCTCTCTCTCTCTCTCTCTCTCTCTCTTAAAGTATCATCTCTGCCCTGCCCCTCGCTATTATTACAGTCATAAAGCGACGTAATACATAAAAACAGAGTAAAGAGAACCATAACATGACATTGCGTGTGTGTGTGTGTGTGTGTGTGTGTGTCTTTGAGTGAGAGTGAGAAAGAAAGAAGGAAAGCAAAAAGAAAGAGAGAGAACGAGTGATTTTTTTTCCCGATGTATGTTTGTATGTATGTATGTATGTATGTATGTATGAATAATTTTAGGCACTCTGACACGTGCATTAGATATTCATTTAGTTTGTTGCGTCAGTTGTTAATAAAAACTAAAAAAAAAATAAGAAAAAGAAGAAAAAGGGAAAGGAAATAGAGAAAAATAGCGGAAAAAGAAAGAAACTCGACCAGAAACCGCTAACCTTTACCCAAAACGGAAAAGAACGCTGAAGAATTGTGTGAGACGTGTGACGGCGGCGGGTAATCAGCTCTCCCCTCGCAACACGTCAACGCTGAAGGGAAGACTTGCCGCTCAGTCCTGTCCGATCCCTCAGGACGTTCTCTTATAGCATGTGATAAGACCCTAACTCCCTAAGCTTGACAATGAAAGGATACGGTTGTGATTATCTTGATGGACACACACACACACACACACACACACACACACACACACACACACACACACACACTCATTCATCTTAGTCCCTCGAGGAGTACTTCTATGAGAGAGGAAAAAATTGAATCTGGGTTTTAAAAAGAGAGACAGATTGGAATTTGTGAAAGTAGAACAGAATTTGCGTCATTCATTCATTCGCTCAAAGTGTGTTAGAGCCGCCGGTGACTGTGTGTGTGTGTGTTTGTGTGTGTGTGTGGGTGTGGGTGTGGGTGGTGTGGGTGTTAAACTTTCCTCGTATGTCCCGCCCATTTCTTTTTACTTTCTCTCTCTACTCATTTATTTGTCTATCTATCCATATTTATCTATTTTATCTACCTATCTATTCCTCTATTTCTCTCTTTCTCTTAATCATCCCTGTTATTTATCTCTCTGTTTCTCCACCCGTCTATTCTTCTCCTGTCTATTGCTCACTCCCTTTTCATCTTCCCCTTTCAGTTAACCTTCTCCCATATCCCTCCCTGAACCTCTCCCTCTCTCTCCGTCTCCTCACAATCCACCTCCATAACCTCCATAATCATTCCTACAGACCATCTGCCCGTCTCTCCTTTTCACCCTCACCGTCTCTCGTCCCTCATTCTTATATTAATTAACGACCTCCGCTTCCCTCTCCCTTCCCCTCCCGTTTCCAAACCTCCTCCTCCTTCTTTTTGTTCCTCCTCCTCCTCCTCCTCCTCCGTGCTCCTCGTCACACCGTTTTGCCTTTTTGAACCCTTGATCTCAACTTGTTACGGACGCCGCTTGTTAGACGCTAATTAGGGTCATTAGCAGCAACTAGCAGATTGGAAGCATACCTCGTGCATCCTCCATGACAACTGTGGGAGAAAGGGAGGGAGGGAGGTAGGTAAGGAGGGAGGGAGGGATAGAGGGAAGGAGGGAGGGAGGGAAGGAGGGAGAAGGGAAGGAAAGAGAGAAGGGGGGCAGAGAGAGAGAGAGAGAGAGAGAGAGAGAGAGAGAGAGAGAGAGAGAGAGAGAGATTCACCCATAATTATTGTTTTCCCGAGTCTGTATATTTCGTGTTTTTAATATTTCTCTATCTATCTATCTGTCTATCTATCTATCTGGCTGTCTATCTATCTATTTATCTCTATCTATCTATCTACCTGTATCTCTATCCATATATTTCCACCAGAAGAACGAAAGCAAAACAGAAGAAACGGAGCAACAAAAATAACCACAAAAACAATAGCAATAACAATAATAATAATAATAATAATAATAATAATAACAATAATAATAATCCCACCTTTCCCTTACATCCTTAAGTTCGACGCTCTACCCTTCACCTTCCCTCCTCTCATATTCTTCCTCCTGTCTCCAGCGGTACCTCCAAATCTTCGTATAACTCCCGAAGTCGTAGGCGGACATCGGGGGACATCTGTATAGTGCCCCTCGGCCACCCCAACGCAACTTTGTGATGTG
>NC_066574.1:7494268-7606768 GCF_024679095.1 Eriocheir sinensis | reverse complement strand
CTACTACTACTACAACTACTACTATTACTACTACTACTATTGCTACTACTGCTACTACTACTACTACTACTTCTCCCTCCTCTTCCTCCTCCTCCTAAGTCTCCTTTTATTTCTCTTACGCTTTCCTCTTTGTATCTTTATCATCACAATCATCATTATTTCCATTTTCATCATCAAAATTACCATCATTATCATCATTAAAAATATCATTGCCTCCATTAGCATCATCATCCTCACCATCGTTAATATTGTATCATCATCATCATCATCATCATTATCAGCGTTATTATTGGTGGCTGGTCATGGTTATATATATTTCAGTGTTGCCAAATTTGAGGTTTAGGGAGAAAGTTGGCTGGCTGATTACATTTAATTTTCTTTGCATGGCATGATTTTTTTTTTCTATGTATTATCTCGTTTCTTTTTTTTTATCATCCACTTTCAGAACTATTAAGTATAACAACCCTTCCGTCACACACACACACGCACACACACACACACACACACACACATGCAAAGGCGTAGCGGTAATCTCTTCGTCTTCCTTGAAAAAACTCAAATTATCCTCAAGAACAAGATTTTTTTAGCTCCTGCTCCCTCTGTCTATCTGTCTATATCTACCTATCTGTCTATCTGTCTATCCATCCATCTATCTATCGACTAAGCATTTAATCTTCTTTCTCTCCCACAGCACCCACAGTGAAGGAGCTGATAGAGAGAGAGAGAATATCAGACTAAATCAGAAGAAAAAAATAGTGATCGAAGTCTTGAAAACAGTGAATTACCGAACCGTGTGACGTGAAGCCTCGAGACCGCATCATGAAGCCGCGACACTGACACACTCAAACTGTACGGTGGAGCACGAATTCGGAGGTCGCCCTTGAACCATAAACACCCTTGGAATCCGACCCCAAACCTACGCAAAAGGAAAACATACCAAAAAACAACAACGAGAAGAAAACGAGAATGCGTGTGAGTCGAAACGCAAAAAGCGACTCGGGAGGATGTTTCGGAGCTTCGGAGGCGTCGCAGCGGAGGTTGAACGGTGACCTTGGGATGAAGACGCAAGAAGAAGAGGAGGAGGAGAAGGTGGTGATGGTGGTGGTGCGGGGGCGTGGCGGGTCGTGCTGGAGGTCGGTGGTGGTGACGGCGGTGTTCGTGGTGTTGGCATGCATCACCGGAAGTGCTGAGGGGCGTAAGTACTGCTGCAGGCGATAGTGAGAGAGAGAGAGAGAGATTTACATAGATTTACATAGGAAATCAGACCACACAGACCCCATGGTCCAGACTAGGTGGCCTGTCCTTAAACCTGAGTGATTCTACAAGAGAGAGAGAGAGAGAGAGAGAGAGAGAGAGAGTGTACGGGATGATTGGGGTTTCGTTTGGTAGTGTCTGTTTTGAGGATTGAGGTGGTGGTGGTGGTGGTGTTTGTGTGTGTGTGTGTGTGTGTGTGTGTGTGTTATCCTTTAATCTGTCCCACTATTTGTGTGTGTGTGTGTGTGTGTGTGTGTGTTTGTGTGTGCGTCAATGAATGGCTATTGTTTCCTGCTTCAACATCTATTCTGCGAACGTCGTATTTTCTTTCTGTGTCCGACAATAGTGTTTGCGTCAGTGTATCCGGGTCACATCGATCAATGGAATGTGTGTCTCTTATTTCTCTATATCTCAATTCTTACAGGGGACAAGTATCAGTCTTTATCTAATTTTCTATACATATATTTATTTGTATATCAACTGACCGATCTGTCTACTAATATATCTATCTGCTTATCAGTCCCAGTATATATCTATCTATCTATCTTCCTGTTTATATCTGTTTTATCTAACTTTCTATATATCTATTTATGTATATATCAACTTACCGACCTGTCTACCAATCTCTCTATCTGCTTATCTGTCCAAGTATATATCTATCTATCTATCTACCTGTTTATATCTTTCCATATCCGTCTATCTATTTATCTATCTATATCTGGGTCTTTCTATCTCTCAATATCCATCCAATTATATAAGGGTGAATGTGTCTTTTTGAATTCATTTTATTACTCTATATTTTGTCTATCAACGTTTCTAATTGGTTCTGATATCGATTTGATCTCTCGGTATTTTCTTTATCATCCCCTGCTTTCTTTTTTTTTAAGTCCTTTTTCTCTCCTTCTATTCCATATTATTCTCATTTTTTTCATTTCTGATTTTACGTTCCTTATATATTCTTGGGGCTATTGAACTATTTCCATATCTCTATTTTAACTTGCTTCCTCTCCATCCTATCCGGCCTCTTGCAGACTCCTTACGTTCTTATGTTCTTATGTTCTATTCTCCCTATATATTCTATTTACTGGGCCTCATCTTTTCCTCACCGTTTTTATCTATCCAGTTTTTATTCCTCCTCCACTCTTCTTTTTTTTTGTATATTCCTCTTTCTCCTCATCTCTCCTCTCTTTTCTGATCTCCTACTTTATATTTTTTTCAACCCTGTCACTTCATCTCCTTCCTTTTTCTTTCCTTTTCCTCATTTTCCTCGTCGTTCATTCATTTTCCATAACGTTCCCCATGATTTTCCTTTCTTTGTTGGTCCATCTTTTTTTTTCAACCGTTCTTTTTTTGGAAGCCTCAAATTGTCCTTCGTTGTTCCATATTGCTATCACACCAGATTTGCACTCCATCATCATTCCTTCCTTTTTTTTGAGGGGGTAGAGGTGGTTGTTCTCTTTTATTATCTTCCTAGTTAACTCCGTCTCTTCCTCTATTTGTCTGGGGAATCATCTATCTTACTCTTCAGATTATTCTTCCTCTTGTAAATTAACAACAAAATTATCATCGCATCATAAAATTCCCATAGTTACCCCTGTCCTGCTTTCTTTATTTCTTCCTTCCTCGTTTCGTCTTATTTCTTTCACCCATTTCTCTTTCAACACTCTCCTAATTAACTTCTCATCTGCTCACCTGTCCGTCCGTGTTCCGTGGTACTTTGGCTGAAATGGCCCTTCGTTCTACGCTAATTAGAGGGATTTCGTCTTTTTACACTAACAAAATCCTTGCGTAAGAGCGTAATGTAATGACTCTTTTCATATAAATGCAACGCCCCTCAATTTATCTTTCTTATGCTCTGTGATTTTTTTTTTTTAATGTATACCCTTGTTCCTTAATTTGTCACCCCCGTTTTCTTTTCTTCTACCGCCCCTTTCAATTTTCTTCTACCTATCTACCTTTCCTTCATCCTCCACTCTTCTTCATCTGTTTTTTTTCTCTCCTGTTCACTCTGTTCCTTTTTATCTCTATCTTTGTATCTTCCATTTTTCTCCCTCCTTCCTCCTTCTATCGCCCTTTTCTTCCTCTTCTCCCTGTTTTCTTTTCCTTCATCCTCCACTCTTCTTCATCTGTTCTTCTCTCCTGTTCACTCTACGTTCTTTTTCTCCTCTTCCTCCACTCTCTTCATTTTCTTATCCCCCTATTTTTCTCCTTCCTCCTTCCTCCTTCTGCTGCCCTTTTCTTCCTCTTCTATATGTCTTCCTTTTCTTCACTTTCCCCTCTTCTTCTTTATCTGTTCTTCCTTCCTCTTCTCTCTTTACATCCTTTTCCTTTTCTTTCCTTTCCCTTCCCTTTCTTTCCTTTCCCTTCCCTTTCCTTTCCTTCCTTTCCCTTCCCTTCCGTTCTATTCCATTTATTTCCATTTATTTCCCTTCCCTTCTCCTTCCTTCCCTTCCCTTCCCTTCTCTTCCCTTCCCTTCCGTTCTATTCCATTTCTTTCCCTTCCTTTCCCTTCCCTTCTCTTTCCTTCCCTTCCCTTCCCTTCTCTTCCCTTCCCTTCCGTTCTATTCCATTTCTTTCCCTTCCTTTCCCTTCCCTTCTCTTTCCTTCCCTTCCCTTCCCTTCCCTTTCTTCCCTTCCTACCCATCCCTTCCCTTCACTGTGCTTCCCCATCCTTTCCCTTTCTTTTTCTCATATTTCACCTTTTTTATCCATTTCATTTTTTTCTTCCTCCTCCTCCTTTATTCTTCTTTCCTTTTCACATATTCTTCTCTTTCTCCGCATCTCTCTCCTTCTCTTTCCTGCTTCCCTGCTTCATATATTTACCATCCTTTCACTTCGTATCCTTTTCTTTTCCCCTACTTTTCCTCTTTTTCCCTATCGTTCCTTCCTTTTCCATAATGTTCCCCATGGTTTTCTTTTTCTCTGTCCTTCCTTTCTCTCTCCTTCACTTCCCCTTTCCTTTCCCTCCCCATTTTTCCTTCACTTTTCCATTCCTTTTCCTCATTTCCCTTGTCTTTTCATTTTTTTTGTCATTTTCGCCATTCTTTCCTTCCTTTTCCTTCCTCCCTTTCCTTTCTTTCTCTCCTCTTCACTTCTTCTTTCCTTTCCTTTCCTTTCCCTCACTTTACTTTCCCCTTACTTTCTTTCCTCTCCCTTCCCTTCCCTTCCCGTCTCTTCCCTTCCCTTCCCTTCCCTTCCCTTCCCTTCCTTTCCGTTATATTCCATTTCTTTCCCATTCTTTCCCTCCCTTTCTCTTTCCTTCCCTTCCCTTCCTTTCCCTTCTCTTCCTTTCCCTTCCCTTCCTTTCCCTTCATTTCCCTCCCCCTTCTCTTCCCTTCCTTTTCTTCCCTTTCTTCCCTTCCTACTTATCCCTTCCCTTCACTGTCCTTCCTCATCCTTTCCCTTCCCCTCATATTTCATCTTACCTCCCCTTCCCCCTGTCTTCCTCTTCTTCTTCTCTGTGTTTACCTCTATGCTCCCTACCCTTCCTCCCTCACCCTCCTCTTCCTTTATCTTCTCTCTTCCCCTTTCCTCTCTCTTCCTCCTCTTTCCAGCTCCTGTAACAATCCCATTATCCTAGACTCTCCCTTCCTCTCTAATTCCCAGAGTGAAGCTTAGAATTTGGCCATTTTCCGCCATTCCCTCCCCCTCGTAATGGGTGCGTAGGACCGAGAGGGAGAGGGTGGAACGTGTGACCTTTTGCCGTTGAACTTTGACCTCAGGGGCGCCCGTGAGAGAGACAGGCAGAGAGAGGGAGAGAAAGAGGGAGACCGAGTAAGAGAGAGGGAGAGGGAGAGGGAGGAAAAAGAAGATTGATAAGGTCGAGGAAAAATGAATTGGGGTGTGTTAGTGAATGCGAGAGGCAATTGGACACGACCTCTTGATTTCGTGATATCGAGAGACGGGAAAAAGGAGAAGGACGGTGAAGACGAGGACGAGGAGAACGGCAATGATAAGGATTAATATGAAGACGAGTGTGAGGGAATAAAGCAAAGATGTTGAGATAAAGAAAGTAAGGACGAGGACGAGGAGGAGAACGTCTATGATGAGGAAATAGAGCAAAGATGGCGAGATAAAGAACAAAATAAGGACGAGGACGAGGAAGAAGGACGAGGGCGAGGAGGAGAACGTCTATGATGAGGAAATAGAGCAAAGATGGCGAGGTAAAGAACAAAATAAGGACGAGGACGAGGAAGAAGGACGAGGACGAGGAGGAGAACGTCTATGATGAGGAAATAGAGCAAAGATGGCGAGATAAAGAACAAAATAAGGACGAGGACGAGGAAGAGGGACGAGGGCGAGGAGGAAAACGTCAATGATGAGGAAATAGAGCAAAGATGGCGAGGTAAAGAACAAAATAAGGACGAGGACGAGGAAGAGGGACGAGGGCGAGGAGGAAAACGTCAATGATGAGGAAATAGAGCAAAGATGGCGAGATAAAGAACAAAATAAGGACGAGGACGAGGAAGAAGGACGAGGACGAGGAGGAAAACGTCAATGATGAGGAAATAGAGCAAAGATGGCGAGATAAAGAATAAAATAAGGACGAGGACGAGGAAGAAGGACGAGGGCGAGGAGGAAAACGTCAATGATGAGGAAATAGAGCAAAGATGGCGAGATAAAGAACAAAATAAGGACGAGGACGAGGAAGAAGGACGAGGACGAGGAGGAAAACGTCAATGATGAGGCTGAGTATAAAGACGAGTGTGAGGAAATATTGCAGAAATGTCGAGATAAAGAAGGCAACGTAGAGGTGGACAATTGGAAGAGCAGCAATGAGGAGGAAGCTGAGGAAACGCATCATGTAGGATAGTTAATAATGGTTAGGTAGAAGAGATAGTCAAAGAGACGGACAGACAGACAGATAGACAGACGTATAGAAAAACAGACATACATGAAGACAGACAGAAACAGAGACGGAAAGACATACATATCATTCTACCTCGATAAGATTCTGCTACGCTTCAAGGGAAATACATTTTTTTCTTCGTATTTCTTAACTCTCCTCTCCTTCCCTTCTTTACCCCTCTCCAAGAAGTCCATGTTTCCTGTCCTGTTCGTCTATGTTACTTTCTACCTACCTACTTGATTCCTTATTCCCTAATGCTATCTACTTAATTCCTAACTCCCTTCACCCGCCAACACAGCACACCGTCGCCCCGTGGAGTGAGACAGCTCCCCAAACAGTAGTACCTGGACCCCGTGAACAAAAACAGACAGACTGGAACACTAATCAAGCACAAGTAACCTACCAACCCATTAACACCTGCCAACACACAGCACACCGTCGCCCCGTGGAGTGACAGATCCCCCAATAGCAATACCTGGACCCCGTGAACAAAGGCAGACAGACAGAACCACTAATTAACCACAAGTCATCGCAGTCACTTCTTCACACCTGTTAACACGTTTCACACCTCTCCGCAAAGTGTGACTCCCTCCCCTTTGTTACTGGGCCCCGGAAACTGTAAAAAAAAAAAAAAGAGAGGAAACAGTCACTCCACAGTCACTCCACAGTCACTCCACGCAGTCACTACATACAGTCACACCACACAGTCACTTCACACAATCACTCCACACCTGCTAACACATTCCACACCGCCCCGCAGAGTGTGAGGGGAAGAGAAAGAGGGAGACAGAGAGAGAGGGAGAGAGGTGGGAAGGAAGAAGTGGATTTTGATAAGGTCCAGGAAAAATAGATTGGGGAGTGTTAGATAAATGCGAGAGGCAACAGGACACGATCTTTTGAGTTTGTAACATCGAGAAAGAAACGAAAGGAAAAAGGAGAACTGTAATAACATGCCCCACGAAAACAGACAAAGAAACACAGAAACAAAAAGAAAACAGCCACACCTAACACTCTCAACACCGCCCGTTACTAGACCCCGGGAACAGTAAAAAGAAACACACAAACCCCGAAAAAAACAACCAATTCACACTATCGCTACGTACAAACAGTCACACCTAACACTCTCCACAATGCCCGCAGAATGTGACCCCTTCCCCCTAGTTACTGGATCCCAAGACAACGTTGCCAGCTTCTCGTACTCAGCCTCCTATGTTTACCGATATCCGACCCAAAAACTGCTTCCTCGACCCCAATAACTGCCTTCATATATAGTTATCGTTAAAATGGTTAACTATCGGTGTTTTATGGCAATAGCTATGACTCAGAAACCGGTAAGTACGAGGCTCTGAATACGATAATCTGGCAACGGTGCCCCAAGAACAGTAAAAAGAAACCCAGAAACCCAGAAAAAAACTCCATTTCACACTATCACTAAGTACAGACAGTCACATCACACCTAACACTCTCCACACCGCCCGTAGAATGTGGCCCCTTTCCCCTCGTTCTGGACCCCGGGAACAGTAAAAAGAAACCCAGAAACCCAGAAAAACTCCAGGTCACACTATCACCACGTACAGACAGCCACACCACACCTGCTAACTCTGCACACCTTCCCCTCTCAGAGTGTGACGGCTCCCCGCTCTACCTGGCCCCCGAGAACAGTTCCCTGCATGTCGCCTTCCCCGAGGTGAACTGGGATGCCCACAGCGGGACATGGAGCCCCTACCAGTACTACCCCACGTCGGTGCACTGTACGTGGGTGGTGCGTTCCCCGGCTGCCCATGTCCTCGTCGCCATGTTCGTCCAGTTCGACACGGAGCAAGATTATGATTTCGTGACCGTGAGTGTTGAGTGGGGTTTTGTTGGTGTTGTTCTGTTGTTTTTCCTACGATTCTCTTGTACTTCTTTTGCTGTCTTTGCCCATTAGATGTTTCGGGCAAGTTCCACAGTTCCCCATGATGGGTTAGTAAGCTCCCAAACCAATACCAGAGCCTTCGAAATTTCCTTGTATAGTGTCTGGTGTTTATATTTAAGTTCACAAATTTGACGAAACTATACAGGAAAAGTCTTGTGTATTTAGTGTGGCATCGAAGACCTCACCGTTTTGGATTGTATGTGATTCTATAGTTTGGTTCGGGCTGTTACGAAGACACTGTGTTGGACTGTGAAATCGGCTCTTCGTGACTGGTTGTGTTGATTGAGGTTTTGTTGGTGTTGAAGTGCCGTGTTTTTCCTCTCCTTTTTCATAGTGTCTTCCTTTAGTGTCCTCCTTTTGGTTCTGCTGTCCATTAAAAGTGTTTCTGTGTGATTGAAGTTCAGTGTTGATTCATTAATGTTTTACTGGTGTTGAAGTGCCGTCTTTTTCTTCTCATTTTTCATATTGTGTTTCTTCCTTTTGTGTTCTTTTGCTTCTGCTGTCCATTAATTGCTTTGGTGTGATTGAATTTCAGTGTTGATTTAGTAAAGTTTTGTTGGTGTTGTGCTGTTTGTTTTCCTTTTCTTTTCTTTTTTCCTTTTGCTATTTCTTCTTTTTGCTTCTCCTGTTTCGATGTAATTAAACTTCCGGCTCATTAGTGTGCCGCCAAATATATTATAACTATATTTTTTTGTTGAGCAGATTTTAGAAAACACTGTGAGGAGCTTCTAAGTATTGTGTGGCACTTAAGAGAGCACATCCTCTTATCGCAATTAGGCTGAAAAATAAGTTAATGAGTTTGTAATGCCTGGGTGGTATAGAAAAGATTCCATAATTCCATAGCCCGTTCGTTGAAGGATAAGTTCGTGGAATTTTAAAGCTGTGTGCCATAAAAAATACCCCTTTCCTTCTTTTTATTTTTTATTGATTTATTTGTCATTGGTCGCCCCCAGCCCGTCATGGCGCAGGCAATTTTTATAGTGGCGCCATCTACTCTTGGCTCTTGCTGCCCCCCGGAACTCATTTTTGATTCACTTGGTCGGTTCTTCTAGAGTCCGAGTTGATGAGTGGTCTTCAGGACAGCATGTGGGTTGGGTAGTTTTAGGCCACTCGGCGGTGACTGAAAAATCCCAGGTGGTAGCGGGCGGATTCGAACCCGCGTCATCCACAACGCGGTGAATGCGGGGCCTGCACGCTAACCACTCAGCCACCGCCTCCCGCACCTTCTACCGCATGTTCTTTGAAAGAGAAATGCCCTTGCCCTGCCTCCTTTCCTGTATAAAATAATAATCAGAAGGCAGAGGCGTGGGCGTCAGGGAGGGCGCAAGGGCGGGAAGGGTGGCAACAGTTGTGGAAGAGCAAACCATTTATCAACCCAAGCCTGTGAGGGTAACGCTGGCGAGATGAGATTAAACACAGACTCGTGCACAGCCTTACACAGCCAAAAGAAGTAATAATCGGTGAGGGGAGGACGAGAGAGAGAGAGTGAGTCAGACACACAGAGACAGAGACAGACAGACAGACAGACAGACAGACAGACAGAGAGAGAGTGAGAGGAACCATAACTCACTCATTACACAGAGCGAACATAAAGTAATTTAAGCGTGAGTTGGAAAGACCAGAGGCAAGGTGTGTGTGTGTGTGTGTGTGTGTGTGTGTGTGTGTGTGTGTGTGTGTGCGTGTGCGTGTGTGATCCCTTTGCCCTTCTGCGTAATCGACCTTGTTTGTTTTTGTTTTGTTTTTCATTGTTCCCCTTACCTGAACCTTCCTCTCTCTACCCGTTCAACCCGCGCTCCCTTCGTCTCTCTTGCCCCCACTGCCTCCTCCCTACCTACTTAACCGCCCACACAACGCCTTACATCAGCCTGCCTATCGTCCTCGTCCTTGTCTTTGTCCTCGTTCTGCTCTTCCTCCTCCTTCTGTTCCTTCCCCTCCTCTTCGCTTTCCTTTTCCTCGTCCTTCTCCTCCTCCTCTCTCTCCTGTTCATTTTCCTTGTAACACCAGACTCAAGCTACACACACACACACACACACACACACACACACACACACACACGCACACTCTCTCTCTCTCTCTCTCTCTCTCTCTCTCTCTCTCTCTCTCTCTCTCTCTCTCTCTCTCTCTCTCTCTCCACATCTGATACATCTGGGTTGCATAATTTTTTTCGTCGTTTTTCGTTCCCGGCGGCTTCGTAAGAGACTGCAATACACATCCTCCGACCTCCGATATAGCGTCCAGCTCGATAGATTCATGCAAAGGTAGTCTGGATTCGGCAAACAGCCTCCGCCGCCTACGTATACGAGTTCGCTCAGGCATTGAATCGGTTCCCTGGTGGTAGCTGTGGATCTGCTGTATTTTTTTTTTTTTTTACCTTCAATATATATTTTTTTGTGTGTGTTATTTTGTGTTTGACTGCGTTTATGTGTCTTCATTCGATTTTAATTGTTTGTTTGTTGAGCTTAATTGCATTTGCTTTTGATGACGTAAATTGCTTTTTTTCAAGATTAGAGAACTTTCATTGTAGTTCCTTTGACTGTTTGCGTTTAACTCCATGTTCCTCTTGATTGCTTAAATTAAGTGTTAAGACGAGTGAGCTTTCATCCTAATTTGTTTGTTTTACGTTTAACTTCATTTGCTTTTAATTGCCTGCGTCATGTTTTGAGGAGAGACCGGTTTTCCCTGGTAAGCTGTTTTGTAGCGTTCATCTGCATTAACTTTGATTGCTTGGGTCATACGTTAAGAGGAGAGAGAGCCTTTATGCTAGTTTGTTCAATTTCACGTTTAACTTAATTTGTTTTTAATTGCTTGAGCTATATTTTCAGGGACAGTCTATCTTTCATCCTAGTTTGTTTGTTTTTACGTTTAGCTTGCTTTTGAGAGAGAGAGAGAGAGAGAGAGAGAGAGAGAGAGAGAGAGAGAGAGAGTCTGTCAGTCAGTCGGTTTTCATCTTAGTATGGACCGAAGGGTTATCGTGGTCTGGAATTTGTTGAAGTTATCTAAAATTTCTTTCCATTAACTGATGATTACCTGATGGCGTTCTAGTTTTGTGTTTACTGATCGCTCGTTTCTCTTATTTGTTTACTAGTTATCTATTGTTTTTGTTATCTATTGTTATCTATTGTTATCTATTGTTTTGTATTTACTGATAGTTCGTTTCTCTTTTTTGTTTCCCAGTTTTCTATTGTTTTTGTTATCTATTGTTATCTATTGTTATTTATTGTTTTTTGTTATCTCTTGTTGTGTATTTACTGATCGCTCGTTTCTCCTATTTGTTTTCCAGTTATCTATTGTTCTTGTTATCTATTGTTATCTATTGTTATCTATTGTTTTTGTTATCTATTGTTTTGTATTTACTGATAGTTCGTTTCTCTTTTTTGTTTCCCAGTTTTCTATTGTTTTTGTTATCTATTGTTATCTATTGTTATTAATTGTTTTTTGTTATCTCTTGTTTTGTATTTACTGATCGCTTGTTTCTCCTATTTGTTTCCCCGTTATCTATTGTTTTTTCTGTTGTTATCTATTGTTATGTATTGTTTTTGTTATCTATTGTTATCTATTGTTATCTATTGCTTTTGTTATCTATTGTTTTGTATTTACTGATAGTTCGTTTCTCTTTTTTGTTTCCCAGTTATCTATTGTTTTTGTTTTCTATTGTTATCTATTGTTTTTGTTATCTATTGTTATCTATTGTTATCTATTGTTTTGTATTTACTGATAGTTCGTTTCTCTTTTTTGTTTCCCAGTTTTCTATTGTTTTTGTTATCTATTGTTATCTATTGTTATTTATTGTTTTTTGTTATCTCTTGTTTTGTATTTACTGATCGGTCGTTTCTCCTATTTGTTTCCCAGTTATCTATTGTTTTTTCTATTGTTATCTATTGTTATCTATTGTTTTTGTTATCTATTGTTATCTATTGCTTTTGTTATCTATTGTTATCTATTGTTATCTATTGCTTTCGTTATCTATTGCTTTGTATTTACTGATCGGTCGTTTCTCCTATTTGTTTTCCAGTCGTCTGTTGTTTTTGGAGTTCACCTCGTCCTTCCCAAACTCTGAACCTCAATCATATATACTTTCTCAAATACACCGCATGGGAAAAGTTTCTTGCATCCCCCACACGATATCACTTTTAGTTTCTCTATAACCTTCACACACAAAATATAAGTAAATAAGTGATTAAATAAATAGAAATAAAAAAATATATAAGAAATAATAATAAAATAAACAAATAAATAAAGAGATAACATAAAATAAAAAATTCTCTCTCTCTCTCTCTCTCTCTCTCTCTCTCTCTCTCTCTCTCTCTCTCTCTCTCTCTCTCTCTCTCTCTCTCTCTCTCTCTCTCTCTCTCTCTCTCTCTCTCTCTCTCTCTCTCTCTCACCTCCCTTTAACCTCTTCTGTTCCTTCTATAACCAACACATACCTAACTTTTTAATACCCATGCTCTCGAAAAAGAACCTGTATCATCTCTTTACTCCGACTTTGGCTACTTACACGAGAATATTAAAGGTCAGAGAGGTCAAATAACAAAGATCACATATTATACTGGCATTAGTAACGTTAGTGTAGGCTTGGGTTGGGAGGTCAGGGAGATAAGAGAGCAAAGGGATCCGAAGCAGTATCCGATGCCAAACAGTTTATGGATAAGTGAAGAAGGAAACTCAAATCGCTACCTCTTTTTTTTTATTTAGGATTATGTGAGTGTGTAGATGTTCTCCTGCGACAACAGTTGTATCTAATCTCATTTTTGGCCTTTGAAAATATTTGGTGTGAGGAATGGAAGCGTTTGATAATACCAATCTTGTTTAATGGCCTCACCCCCATCTCCTTCCCCGTCTATTTCCCTTTCCTCCCGTCCTGCTCGCATCCCTTACTCTCCTCACCCTCTCCACGGCTCGCAGACTCCCGTGTCATGTTGGCAGTCGTTAATTCAATGACTCCATTTGTGATCCGGCCGAGGCAGAGGTGCACCCACAGCCACCCAGCCGCTTCTGCTCCCTGCTGGTTGGTGGATAAACCTTTGGGGGGGAGAAGCGGGGCGCGGGTGTCGTCGGGAGCCACATGGGTGTCAGCGCTGCCGCCGGTTCAAGGCCACAGAGACATGAAGTGTGTGGGAGAGATTACAGGCAGTGCTATTAGTCTCCACCAACAGTAATGTGGTTGATTTGTCTTTTCTGAACCGTTTTTCCAGTCGTGGTTGGTTGGTTTCGCTGGTTTTCTTCTCCTTCTTCTTTTTCTTCTTCTTTTTCTTTTCCTTTTTCTTCTTCTTTTTCTTCTTTTTCTTCTTTTTCTTTTTCTTCTACTACTTCTTCTTCTTCTTCTTTTTCTTCTTCTTTTTCTTTGTCTTTTTCTTCTACTACTTCTTCTTCTTCTTCTTGTTCTTCTTTTTCTTCTTCTTTTTCTTCTTCTTCTCCTCGTCCTCGTCCTCCTCCTCCTCCTCCTCCGCCTCCTCCTCCGCCTCCACCTTGCCCTCCACAACAAGGCTACCTGTCTCCAGATTGATCGCCTCTGAACAGGTGCATAATTAAAACTTTTTGCCCCGGAAACTGAGTCATGTCCTTCCGCTTAACGAGTTACACAACGAAGCGAAGCGCGAGTTAATGATATATTGCAGTGAATGATGATGATGATGATGATGATGATAATAATGATGATAAGAATGATAGTAAAAGCAGCAGAAAGAAGGAAAAAAAGGAGAAAAGGAAGAAGAAAAAGGAAATTAAAAAAATGAAGAGTAAAAACGAAATACGAAGAAGAGAAAGACACCGAAGAAGAAGAAGAAGAAGTAAAGATAAAGTAAGTGGAAAAGAGAAGGTCCGTGATAAGAAACTGTTAAAGAAGATGATAAAAATAGAAAAATAATCGGAAATGAGATGAAAAGGAGAAACGGAAGCAGAAGAAGAAGAAGAAGAAGAAGAAAAAGAAGAAGAAAAAGGAAAAGAAGAAGAAGAAGAAGGAAAAAAAGAAGAAGAAGGAAAAGAAGAAGAAGAAGAATAGAAAGTCGAAAAAGAGAGTAAAAAAAAAAAAGTACAGTAACTACCTCAGAATCATAGCCACCTAACGAAAGCCGACGAAAACTTGATCCCCTTACCATAACAAGATCACTTATATAAGGATCGCAGCAATGTCCAAAAACAGCTTACAACTTCTGGCGAGACGGAGAGGAGACCCTTTAGTACCAAGTGCCTTCGCGGGATCATCGGATATCTCTGTAATGACTCCGTATCGAACCAGCGACTACTATTTTGAAACTGAACCGCACGTGACTCTCCTCTCCGACGTTGATCTTGCTCATAGGGAAGATTCTGTACGAGACAACCCTGAGCGGAGGAGACCATGGTCGGTATTTTTCTAAGGGTCAAAGAGGGGGTCAGTCGGATTCTAATGAGTGTTTCTTCAGGTTCAGGGTACAGAAGAAGGGTCAAACTACCACCAGGGTCATAAAACTACCCCTGGAAATGCCCACAACTCCTACGGAAGCCTTGTCAAGTATGTGTTCTTGGACGACGAAATGTCTTTTAATACGACCCCATAACAGCGAGGACTCATAACTGGAGCAAGTCAGCTGATACTGCCGGAATGGACTTGGGATGGATAGAGAAGTTGCATTGAAGGTATCTCGGAGGAATGCCGGAAAGAAGAATTAAAAAGAAGAAAAGGAGTAAAGGAAGAAGAAAAGAAGATGAAAAAGAAAAAGAAAAGAAAAGGAAGAAGAAGAAGAAGAAATACGAAGACGAAAAAGACTCAGATGAAGAAGAGCGGCGGGTTAGTGAAGTGATGTATCCTTTCAATTACTTAGTTAGTCATAGATACGTTAGCTGATACTCTAAACTTTAAAGACTTCGGGTTTGATTACGGGTGATATTCTCTTAACCCGGTAGCAGCGACGGGCCAAATTTGTGGCTTTACCGTGTAGCAGCGACGGGCCAAATTTGTGGCTTTACCGTGTAGCAGCTACGGGCCAAATTTGTGCCATGGTTTAATCCCCCCCAAATAGCTGATATATAAACTGATCACAAATGCTTCGATATATATTATGAAATGGTTTGTGTGAGTGATGATTTTTTTCTAATTTTTCTCGATTAGAGGGACCGTTAAGAAACATGATCCCTGCTGCTACCGGGTTAAGGTTAAGTACAGGAAGAAGAAATTACTGGATGGCTCGCTGCTACACGCCCGCAATCGGCTGTCCAGTCTCACTTTATCCTTTAGGCGACGCTCCATCTTTCATGTTTCTGGTTCCCGCAAAAGGAGTAGGAGGAGGAGGCTGAGGTGGAGGGAAGTATATAGGATAGGAAGGATAATAAGTCACCGGAGAGATAATTTACTCAAAAAGGGGCGATTACACCGAGGAATTAAAGTTTAGTGACGGGAAGAAGATAACATTGATGCCCGCAATCGGTTTTCCGAGGAGGAGGAGGAGGAAGCTGAGGTGGAGGGAAGTACACAGGATAGGAAGGATAATAAGTCACAGGAGAGATAATTTACTCAAAAAGGGGCGATTACAGCGAGGAATTTAAAGCTTGGTAACGGGAAGAAGGTAACATTAATGCCTCGCTCGCCTCCACTCGCCCGCAATCGGTTTTCCTGTTCCTTTTGATCCTTTTGGTGACGCTTCATCTTTTCCTTCTCTTCCTGGTGGTTCCGGCGAGCAGACGAGGCGAAGACCACCCCCCTCCCCCCCACACACACACACACGCGTTCACAGACGGCGTTGAGCTACAGACTATTTCGATGCCTCAGAGTGGATAGCAACCGAAGCCTCAACGGACAGCCCAGCAATGGTTTCGGCGTATCGTTTTCAAGTGATGTGTGTTTCTGTGTTTGAAACGAAAATGGAAATACAGAGAATAAAAACCAGAGATAGCTTGGGCATGAAAACAGACAGACAGACAAGCGAGAGAGAGAGAGAGAGAGAGAGAGACGTATAGCTATCACATGTTTTGAAAGGAAAATCTCTCGCCTCACCCCCCACTCTCTCTCTCTCTCTCTCTCCCCCAACAAAGGAGACAGCTCAAGGGCACAAAAAGGAAACAATAATAAAAAGCCGCTAGTCGCTGCTCCTAAAAAAAAGAATCAAAAGAGGTGGCCGAAAGAGAGGTCAATTTCGGGAGGAGAGGTGTCCTGATACACGCTAACCTTCCCTTAATATTCTTACATCAAACAATTAACGAACTTGCACCGTACAACTCTACATTCCTACTGTCTTTCGTCTTCACCCCACTGTATCTTATCCAATAACCGACTTCCTCTTTTTGTACCCTTGTTTGAAGATATGAAACGGCGAGCGAGTGTGCAGACGTTATCCAGTTTCCAATATTTTAACATAAGAACAGTTCACGTACCAACACCTCACGAACATACACCCATCCTCTCTCTCATCTCCCCTCCCCTATACCCTCTTCACTAACCCAGTTCTCTTCTTGCTATACCCTTGATGAAAGAAATGAAACGGCGAGCGAGTGTGCAGACGTTATCCAGTTTCCAATATTTTAACATAAGAACAGTTCACGTACCAACACCTCACGAACATACACCCATCCTCTCTCTCATCTCCCCTCCCCTATACCCTCTTCACTAACCCAGTTCCTCTTCTTGTTCTACCCTGGATTAAAAAAGAATGCGATATGTGTGTGTGGGAGACAGTATCCAGCAGCGTCTTTAAAAATAGCCCACAGTAGTCTATTAAAAGTACTCGTGGGCGCTGGATCTGAGGGGACTGCAGACTCTTTAGAAGCGACACAGTGATATGGCCAAGCCTTAAAAAAAAAAAAAAAAGGGAAAAGTGCACCAAATCAGTCTGTCAGCTGTCGTGTTAGGCCTCTGATGCTGCGAGGGAAAGGAAAGTCCTCCAAAAAAAGTCCTCTTATCGCAAAACAGCTGAGAATTTAATTTTGATTTCGGCTTTGTTAACCGTGTCCCTAACATCACAGAGGTTTTTATGCTTCGTTTTTTTTCTACGCTTTTTTTTTTGCGGCGGGGAGGCGGATCACCAGCCGTCTTCTTATGTTTTGTTTTTTCGTTGAGTTTTAAAGCGAGAATGTTTGTCTGTAAGAGGGGGAAGAGGGGGGAGGAAGGGGATATTTTTCATGTGTTTTTCAGTGGTTTTCTTTCATCTCAGACTTTTATTTTTCACACTTTTTCTATTGTTATTTATTTTCCTCTCCTTCGCCTCCTCATCCTCATCTGCTTTTTAATACAGGTAGGATAGATAGATAGATAGAGAGAGAGAGAGCCCGCAACAAGTGGAGTTGATGAGTGGTTTGGTTTAGTGTTAATGCGATTTAGAAAGGTCTTTGGAGGTAAACACACACACACACACACACACACACACACACACACACACACACACACACACACACACACACACACACACTCTCTCTCTCTCTCTCTCTCTCTCTCTCTCTCTCTCTCTCTCTCTCTCTCTCTCTCTCTCTCTCTCTCTCTGAAAATTAATTTAACTATATACTAATCAGTTTTGCTCTATATTCTTTTCTACCTATTTATCTATCTGAGAATCTATCTCTGTCGACTCATTTTTATTTAAGTGTCATTTTTATATCTGTCGGCGTCTCAAGGGTGGGGACAAAGTCGGTCTGTTGACGAGGACGGACGTGTCTCTCCAGGTGTCTTTGGGTCCGCTCAGAATAGTTCAGTTTCCCATCCTCGTCGAAAATTCACAATACAACATCTGACGAATACCAAGACCAACATTTTTCTTATCGCAATATATAAAGGAAAAATAAATTCTCGTAAGTTAGTCTCTGCAATCTTTTTTGATCCGTCTTTCGTATGAGCTTCGTCGGCACCAGATAAGGCGAGGGAGTGTTTTTGGGAAGCCACGTTTTAAATAAGGATACCAAGTAAATGTTTCCAGGCATCGGAATCTGAGAAAATAATGACCGAGGAGTGAGTGGTGCCGTCTCCGTCAGGGAAAGCGAGAACAAGGAGGAGGCGGAGGAGGAGGAGAGGGCGGTGTGAGAACCATGGAAGCCTGATGACACATAACGAGGCCTCCTGTTTTAGCTTTAATCTTCAGTTTTATGTTTTCGTCAGGCAATTCAGGGACCTATAAAACAAGCATAGGAAGAGCAGGCGGAGGAGGAGGAGGAAGAGGAGGAGGAGGAGGAGAAGGAGGAGGAGTAAAAGAGTGGGTTAAAGAACGTTCATTTCACTCCTGTCGCGAAAGAATTAATGTTCAGTGCTATGGTAGATGGTTTTCGCTCTAATTTCTTTTGCGGGAAGGTTATTCCAGTGACGGATGACTCTAGAAAATATAAAAAATCCCATGTCTTTATTTCATCGCCTCGTTTGAATCGGTAGAGCGTCATTTCTTGTAATCAATATAATCCGGAGCTCAAAAAAATTAACTTATGTACTTAACAGAACTTGCCACTCTAGAATCCTCCCGTAGTCGCCTCCACCGTTGCCAGATTATCGTACACAGAGCATAGTATTTACCGGTTTCTGACGCCTATGTATTGCCAAGAAACATCAGGAATTAACTATTTTAACGATAAATATAGATGAATCTCGTTACTGGGGCCCAGGAGACAGTTTTTGGGTCGGAAGTTGTAAAATATATGATCCTGAGCTCGACAATCTGGCTCCGTTGGACTCGCTTCTTATCCAGCGCAAAGAGGCCGAGTTTTTGTAAGTCGCTTCTCATGCCCCTGAGCCATCAAGGGTGGTATCATTCTACTCGTGCGCCGCTCCACTCTCCTCATTCAATTTTCTGTTTGTAGTAGGATTGGAATAACGACAAAGAGGAATAGGAAGGGTAAGTGGAGGAGGAGGAGGAGGAGGAGGAGGAATTGATGTAAAAGGGAAGGATTCGAGTCTACGTTAGATGTAGAAGATTGGGACGGAGAAGCAGAAAGATGAGGAGGAGGAGGAGAAGAAAATGATTGCTGTAAAGGGGAAGGATTCGAGTGTACGGTAGATTTAGAAGACAGGGACGGAGAAGCAAAAAGATGATGAGAAGGAAAAGGAAGAGACATTTAAGCCTAAGGTATTGACAGGGATAAAGAAAAATAGCGCTGGTGGGAATTGGCCGCTCTCAAAATTTTCCCTTAGTATTTTTTTCCCCGATAAATTTAATAAAGAAAATCCACCCACACATTCACCTTCACACCCGCGGCCCCACCACTACCTCTTGAAGCTCTGCCCGCATGTTGGAGGCTACGAAACACTCTGAATAAGATTACACTCTCCGTGGAATTAAACACTTTTTATCGACAAGCTGCTTAAATAACTTGGTGCTACTGACGTCACAGGTTGCAACACACACACACACACACACACACACACACACACACACACACACACACACACACACATAAGAGTTGAACATTCAGCCGAATCGGGACACAAAACTTTCCATCTGTTTCTTTGCTGGTTTCGTTTTTTTCGCTTCTTTTCGCGTCAGGAGTTTGGGCACAAGAAAGATTGAGGGGCGAGACAGCGGAGTGTTTAAGTAAATATTCTTTCCTGCATCTCTCGTTTACTCCTGTCCTCAATCATGCTTACCAATGCCACAAACCGAAACGTCAATGGGAAAACCGCTACCAAGGACAAACATTGAAAGAAAGTTTAGGGAACCGCTCGTCGCCTTGATTTCCTTGGGTTTGGTGTCGTTAGGTCCTTCTTGTGTATTTCTCCTCCATGACAAGCGCCGCCACTAACCAAAGCGTCAACCACCACCACCAATGACAGAGGAAGGAGAGTTTAGGGAGCAGAAAATCGACCTGTTTTCGCTGGATCTTCGTGGCGTTGCGTTTCTCTTGTTTACTTTTCTTCTCCTTGCCAAACGCCGTCACTAACAAAAGCCTCAATCCGGAGACCACCACTAAGGGCCAGTTGTACAGTTCCCCATGACGGGTTAGTAAGCTCCCAAACCAATACCAGAGCCTTCGAAATTTCCTTGTATAGTGTCTGGTGTTTGTATTTAAGTTCACAAATTTGATTAAACTACACAGGAAAAGTCTTGTGTATTTAGTGTGGCATCGAAGACCTCACCGTTTTCGATTGTATGGGATTCTATAGTTTGGTTCGGGCTGTTACGAAGACACTGTGGTGGACTGTGAAATCGGCTCTTAGGAACACCAACGAAAGAAAATCTAGGTCGCCGCTCGTAGCCTTGTTTTTCCCGGGGTCTTGCGGCGTCACGTCCCTTCCTGTACCTCTGTTTCTTCTTCATGTTTCCTCCTATCCTCCTCCCTAACCACAGCATCAACCACCAACAAGGACGGACGGAGGATGAAGGAAAGTCTAGGTCGCCGCTCGTAGCCTTGTTTTCCCCGGGGTCTTGCGGCGTCACGTCCCTTCCTGCACCTCTGTTTCTTCTTCATGTTTCCTCCTATCCTCCTCCCTAACCACAGCATCAACCACCAACAAGGACGGACGGAGGATGAAGGAAAGTCTAGGCCGCCGCTCGTAGCCTTGTTTTTCCCGGGGTCTTGCGGCGTCACGTCCCTTCCTGTACCTCTGTTTCTTCTTCATGTTTCCTCCTATCCTCCTCCCTAACCACAGCATCAACCACCAACAAGGAAGGACGGAGAATGAAGGAAAGTTTAGGGAGAAGCTCGTCGCCGCCTTGTTTTCGCAGGGGCTTGGTGGTGTGTTTTTTGCCGGGCGCACAAAACACACGCGTGCCGCTCTTCAAATAGCGGGGCGGCAATCCGATTTCCGTGCGGTACAGACCTTCTTTATAAGCCTTAACCACTTGTTTTCGAGGGAGTGTCGCGATGATTGTGCGCCTTGTGTTGGGTTCAGTGGGTGAGTTGGCCGATTGTGTGTTTTGGGAGAGGGGATTCAAGGGGGTGGGAGGGGTGTGTAGGGAGTGTGTGTGTGGGTGGGGGAGGGAAGTGTTTGTATGTGTGTGTGTGTGTGTGTGTGTGTGTGTGTGTGTGTGTGTGTGTGTGTGTGTAGTTTGTTAATGTTGCTGGTTTGCTGTTGATCATTTCATCGGAATTATTATTATTATTATTATTATTATTATTATTATTATTATTATTATTATTATTATTATTATTATTCACTATACCACTTCTTTTACCTCGTCTTGCTTATTCTCTCACTTTCCTTCGTTATCATCAGCTGGCGTTGGTTGGCCACATGATGGATCCCATAACAACTCCTCTTTCTAGTTATTTTCCCCCTTAACCCTTTTTTGCTTTTTCTTTTCATCTTTCTCGTCTTATATCGCCTCCTTCTAGCTCCCTCTCCACCCCACGCCCATACCATCCCCCGCCCCCCCTCCCCTCCCCACACACACATCGTCACACTAGGCTTACTCATTAATTTTCCTTGCCTCCAAACACATTAGTAATTTTTCACCCCTCAACGCGTCGCCGTAAAGGCACAAAATTAGTCTTGGTGATGCTGGGAGGGTGATGGAGGGGGGTGTCGCTGCCTGCCCCATAACCCTTCTTCCCCCGCGCCAGCCCAAACTTCGCTGAGAGTTTCGTCAAGACCTGAGAGACGAGAGCCACCACCCGCGCGCATAACCCAATTTTTATTTTTTTATTTTTATCTCCTTTAGTTCTTCTTCTCATCCTTCATACGGGTTGTTTGTCATTAGTTTTTTTGTGTGTGTTTTTTGTGTTTTTGTTGGTGTGGAAACTTTGACCATTTCGTTTGCCCCCTGCCTTCACATTCTAGGCTAGGGTATATCACAAAATTACTCCTCTCATTACAGTAACAAGCACATCTCGTATTTGGTTTAGATTTTGTTTTGTTGTTATATTTGGGATAGCTTGAATTTGGTTATTTAGTGTGTCCTGCTCTGTTTCCTTTTCTTCTTTTCTTCTTATTACAGAATGGCGTAATTATTTTTTTTTCATTTCGTATCATCAATATCATCATCCCTGTCATTCCACTGAAGAACATAGACTGTAAGACTGGCAAGGTTAGGTGAAGGTTGGAATGGTTAGGTAAGAGCTTGCGAGGTTAGGCGAGGGTTGGTGGGGTTAGGCATGGACATTGAGGTTATAGGTGTGGGTTGTGTGGTTAGGTAAGGACTTCGAGGTTATGGGTGAAGGTTGGAATGGTTAGGTAAGGGCTGGCGCGGTTAGGCGAGGGTTGGCGGGGTTAGGTATGGACACCGAGGTTATAGGTGTGGGTTGTGTGGTTAGGTAGGGACTTAGAGGTTAGGCGAGGAGTTGGTGTGGTTAGGTTAGGTTAGGTTAGGTTAGGTTAGGTTAGGTTTGGTTAGGTTTGGTTAGGTTAGGTTAGATTAGGTTAGGTTACATTAGGTTAGGTTAGGTTAGGTTAGGTTAGGTTAGGTTAGATTAGGTTAGGTTACATTAGGTTAGGTTAGGTTAGGTTAGGTTAGGTTAGGTTTGGTTAGGTTAGGTTAGGTTAGGTTAGGTTAGATTAGGCTAGGTTAGGTTAGGTTAGATTAGGTTAGGTTAGATTAGGTTAGGTTAGGCGAAGGTTTTTAAGGCTTGAGGAAGACGGACATCGACTGGCAAAGAGCTATCGAGTAGTGAAAACCAAAAGCCAATTCGTAACATAGAGGATTGATGTGGTTAGGTTAGGTTAGGTTAAGGCTTGAGGAAGACGGACATCGACTGGCAAAGAGCTATCGAGTAATGAAAACCAAAACCCAACTCGTAACATAGAGGATGAAAGCAGAATTGGCGAGGATAGACGATGGGAAGCGATGACAGGCGAACAGCAATCAACCAACGAGAACCAGTCTACCTGTATAATACCTTTCCCTTCATTCCTTATAAAGCTACAGGAGCGAGAGAAGACGTATGAGTTAGCGTTCAGGAAAATTAGATATGAGTAAAATGGATGATGATTAGGAGAAGGAGGAGGAGGAGGAGGAGGAAGGCGAGGAGGAGAAGGAGGAGAGGAGGTCCTTACCGTTAACTTAAGAGGGCATGGGCGCACGGGGACTCATAACGCGCCAATACTTGAAGACTAAATGAGAATGGACCCACACCCGCCTCTCCCGCTGGGCCCCTTAACGTCGCCCGTCACGCCCACGCCTTCGGGATATACATCAAAGCGGAGCGGCGTCTCGTTTACTTTTGAGTGTGTGTGTGTGTGTGTGTGTGTGTGTGTGTGTGTGTGTGTGCCTATCCTTCCCCCTTTCTTTCCTTCTCATTCTTTCTTTTCTTCTCTTCTCTTCTCTTTCTTTTCCTTCTTCCCTTTGTCTTTCATTCGCCCTTCTGTTCTCCCTCTCTCTCCTTCCTTTCCTCCCTCATCATAACCTTTCTTTCCTCCACCCCTCTCTCGCTCTTCTCTCCACCTCTCAGTATGTCTCTCCCTTATCTTTCCTTTTCCTCCACTCCCATCTATTCCCTCCACCCCTTCTTCTGTCTTTTCCCCTCACCTTCTCTCCCCTTTCCTCCCTCCTAACAGTCCCTCCTTCTCCCATTTTTCTCTCCACCTCTCAGTATGTCTCTCCCTTATCTTTCCTTTTCCTCCACTCCCATCTATTCCCTCCACCCCTTCTCCTGTCTTTTCCCCTCACCTCTCCTTCCCTCCCTCCCTCCCCCTCTACCCGAGCGCGCGTCCATTACCTTGTGGATCTTCGTCTCAGCCTCGACCCCATCGCTCATCGCAGGGAATAAATTTTAAGACACTTTTGCGAAGGTTTTCAAAATGGAGCTTATGGTCACTCTTTAAGTAGATCGAGAGGTAGATGGATAGCCGGGTAGGTCCGTAGAAGAGAGAGCGGGTTGGAAGTAGTTGGGTTGATAAAGTGGTTTGTAAGTAGGCAGGTTGGTAGGTGGGTAGGTGGATAGATTGATAAATGGACAGATAGATAGAAAGGTAGATATATAATTAGGTTGATGGATAGAGACAGATAGACAGACAGACAAATAGATAGATAGATCGATAGACAGTGAGATACAGATACATCGATACATACATAAGGCTACATACATACATACATACATACTTACATAGGCAGATACAAATATTCACAACACACATTATAACAATCCCCTCAAAAGTTAAATGATTTTACTTCACCGTCACAAGAAAAAAATTAAAAATGCAATATGGACCTGAACTTTTTATAGCATCTGCAATTTTTTATATTTTCACTTATATGTATTTTTTTTTGTTTGTTTGTTTACGTAGAAAAAAAAGTATTGTCACGTTTTTAATCGAATACGCTGAAGAGAGGAGGAGGAAGAAGAAGAAGAAGAAGAAGAAGTAAACAAGAAAAAAAGAAGAAGAGGAAGTAAACAAGAAAAGAATAAAAAAGAAAAAGAAAAGGAGAAAAAGAAGAAAAGAGAAGGGGAAGAAGAAAAAGGAGACGGAGAAGAAGAAGAAGAAAAAAGAAGAAGAAAAGAAGAAGATCGATGATACATGAAGAATTACGAATAAATAATAAACACAACAATAAAAACAATCATGCTTCGTAAACTATATTGAATTTAGGAGTTACCAAGCCAAGCGGTCTGCCGAGTCGCAACCCTCCGAAACACAAACACACTAACTCACAGGACAGCACTTTACAGGTACAATACATTAAGCAAGTCGAAGGAAAGCCGGTCAGCTGTTAAACACGGCGCCGAGGTCCCTCCCGTCTTGATGTTTGATGTGATGGGCGTGCGAGACTGCATGAAGGATACGCAACTTCGAGAACTCGGCGAGGCTGTTTGTGTTGTATTGGTTTGGGGTATTTAAAGATGCGTGGTTATGGTTAGTGGTTATTGAGAGTTCCAATTCCTTACAGTAAACATACCCTGCGCCCCTGTCCACCCAGCAGTGAATGGGTACCAGGTATTAATCTCCTATAATTCTTTCCCCTTCTGTCTCTCTCCGGCATATGGCCACAGATGTTGCGCCGACTAAACGAAACTTTCCAACTTTTCTTACAGTAAACTCTTTAATCGCTCCAGTTTTAGGCACAGTTTCAAAAGCCCGCAGTTGGTGTTTCGTAATGTTATTGTGATTTTCAAAGTAAGGGTGATGAAAACTGAATTGCGTTTGAGTAGCATGTTAGAGCTTATTGATTACTTATTATTCCGAGCCCTCATTTGTTTTTCTTTTAGGTGCTGTCTGTAACGCCGGTAAGCTTTCTTGAGGGGTCTCTTCGACGACCCCAGCCCGTTAGTGGCGCAGGCGAATCTTATTTATAGTGGTTGCCGTGGTATATGGCTCTTGCTTGGCCAATGCTGCCCCCCGGTGCCCCACTTGACCGAAGTTGCTGAAGTTGGAGTTGATTGAAGATCTGGGGCGGTATTAATAAAGGGTCCTAGGAGTGAAATTCAACTTTCAAAGTGAGTTTAATCCTAACTTTGCTGCTAGGTTCTAGAAGTCGCGAGTTTACTGCTAGGAATCGCGACTTTACTGCTAACATCGCCGTTTAGGCTTCGTTAAGAGGCTGTAACCATAAACAATCAGGCTTTTGGACTTTCAGCGTGCCAAGACCAAGAAGAAAAGTAATGGCTATCGCGCTTTTACGTGAAAGGAAAATCCAGCTCCAAGCAGTAAAGTTAAAACCTAATGCTAGAAGGAAAACAACTTCTAGCATCCATTCTAAAAGGACTCCTAGGACCCTTTATTAATAACGCCCCTGGGCAACGTTTGGGTAATCTTCTGCCACTCGCCGATGGTTGAAAATGATCAGCGTACATCGGTGGGACCCGAACCTTCGTCCTCGGATTCACCACACCCGCGCGCTGACCACTCGGCCGCCGCTTCCCCAACATTATCACTTTTATATGTTCTTTTAATTCTATTCTTGTAACTTTTATATTTTCTTTTAATTCTATTCTTGTAAAAAAAAAATTGGCAATATTATTTTTTTATGGCGACTGGACAATTGCCGTCCCTTATTTGGAAAAGCAATTTTGGAAAGCGAAAAAATTCATATAAAAAAACTCGCATCATTCTTTCATGCATGGCACCGCGCCTTAACTTGCTCCTACAACTCTGAACGAGCTTATCGCCGCCATCATTTTCACGTTCATATTTCGATGGAAGATTCAAATAACTCCGTGAGTGTTGAGCTTTGATATTACCGCTCGAAGAAGTTAAATTAAGTTTCGATAAGGAGAGGAATATATCAAGTTGCCGGACGAGTGTAAGTTATTTGCCTGTAAACATCGGCTCCAAACTTAAGCAGGCTTCTTGGAATTTTAAATCAGGTGGATAGATTATGATGTCAAGTACAGTATTGAATTTTCGCCCGTATGAGAGAAAATAGTAATTGAAAAGTCTTGTCGGTGTTGTTATTTCTACATTAGTTTGATAGGTATTGTTTTTTTTGTTATTTTTAGTAGCAGTAGTAGTGGTAGTAGAAGTAGTAATAGTAATAGTAGTAGCAGTAGTAGTAGTAGTAGTAGTAGTAGTAGTAATAGTATAAATATTGCTGTTGCTTCTATATTTTCTTCTTTTTCTTCTCTTTCCCCTCTTTCCATACCCTCTTCCTCCTCCTCCTCCTCCTCCTCCTCCTTCTAATCCTCTTTCACCTCCCCCCCTCCTCCTCCTCCTCCTCCACTCTTCCCATTATTTCACTTTCCATAATTCCTCTTCGTGCCCTTTTCTTTGTTTCCTCTTGAGATTGACACAATAAATTCTAGCAAAGGCTTTCTTCCCCTTCCTTGAGCAGCCGAGAAGTGCAAACATCCTCTATGGTGGGTGAAGGAGAGACGAGGAGAAGGAGGAGGAGGAGAGAAGAAGGGCCCACAGGAGGTAAACAAACAGGAAGAGGCTCAACCTTTTGCGATAGGGGGCTATTTTGTTTGACTTTAATTAATTTGCTGGTGGGGTGGCGAGGCGGTGAAGTAAGCAGGGTATGAGGCTGGTGTTCGTGTGTGTGTGCGTGTGTACGTAGGTAGGCTGATAGGCAGGTAGGTAGGTAGAGGCCTCACACAAAACCGGAAAAGAAGGCATGGGAAGAAAAAGAGGCAGATAGGCTGATTTAATAACGAAAACAAAAGGAAAGCGAGGTAAGGAAAATTAAAATAGATTAGGTAGGTAGATAAATAGGTAGGCTTAGGAGGAAAAAAGAGAGAGACAGAGGCCGAGTTAAACAAGAGAACAAAAGGAAATTGGAAGAAGGAGAATTGGGAAGTATTAGCGGGTGTGGGCGTAAGGGCGTAAAAGGGAGGGTGTGGGGTGGGACTAAAGGGCATCAGCGATCATACTATCAGGCTTTGATCAGGAAGAGACTCGATTTAGTGTAATATAGGGCGACAGAGAGAGAGAGAGAGAGAGAGAGAGAGAGAGAGAGAGAGAGAGAGAGAGAGAGAGAGAGAGAGAGAGAGAGAGAGAGAGAGAGAGAGAGAGAGAGAGAGAGAGAGAGAGAGTATAAATGACAGTGCTGTGGTGGGTGGGATGGAAAGACCAGTAGGGAATTTTTATCATCTTATTTTATTTCATTTTATTTTGTTTTGTCATTCCATCATTTTAATCGACGGCACTGACATTGACGCCGCGCCGAGTCGAGTTTGCGCCAGCCTCGGAAAAACAGTAATTGGTGCTTGAAAACTCTTTGAAGTTCGACGCAATGTGATATTTATTTTCATCTCGCGTTTTCTCTCTATTTCCACTCTTCTGTTTTTGATTACGAGATAGTTTCAGATCGCGCGAAAAGATGTGTAATTGCCTCTTAAATGTGTATATATTTCTTTTCTTACACGCTTTGAAAAGATATGATAGAGAAGAAAATATATGACCTTAATTTTTGCAACACGGATTGAGTTTTTCTTTTTCTCTTTTTTTTCCGTGCAGTGTAATAGGCTTTTCAGAACCTTTCCCTCGACACAAAAATAATAGTTTTCTAGTCTGTCCACTCGTCTCAGGGTAATGAAGCGACGGGCAGCGAAAAGGAACAATTCTTAAGCCTAGAAATTAATATGTCTGTGTTGTGGGGAGAGAAAACTTACTAGAAAAAACAGCAAATCGTGGACTAAAAAATATATGGCCGAGAAATAAAATTAAAAACACCACAGAGGAATTATTAATAAGCGTCTTGGAACAAATGAAATAATAACTTTTCAGAACGTACTTAGATTACTGTAATGCTGATTTAATAACTAACGAAGTGAAATTGAACAGGAAAATCTAAAAGGCAAAGTTTAGACAATAAGTATCACGTTCTTTCTACTCTTGTTCGGAGCAAAAACAATAAACAGTAAACAGAATAAGAGACTAATCGCATCTCCCTAAATTGACCTCTCTTTCGGCCACTGTTTTGATTCTTTTTTTAGGAGCAGCGAATAGCGGGCTTTTTTTTATTATTGTTTCCTTTTTTGTGTGTGCCCTTGTGCTGTCTCCTTTGTTGTAAAAATAAAGAATAAAAAAATAAAAAACATGCCCTTCCCTCCCTGTCCAGATCTACGGCTCCGAGGCGCGGACGGAACAGCTGCTCCGAGTGTCCGGGGATCTGACGGGAGACTGGCTGGTCACCTCGCCGGAGGACACCCTCGTCATAGACTTTGTCAGCGACGAGTTCACCACCTACTCCGGCTTCCAACTGGCCTACCGCTACGAGCCCAGAGGTGAGGCTAGGGGCGAGGACACACACACACACACGCACACACACACACACACACACACACACACACACACGCACACTGATAAGACAAGATACAGCTATCCAGCCTGCTTTTGTCCTGTACGCTTTGACATCTTATTTATCACACACAGCACGGTAGTATGTTTTTTTTCTTTGTAGAGTTTTTGTAGTATTGTAATGGCATTTAGACGAGGTGGAAGGATTGCATTGTGGCGGACGGCGCTAAGATGAACTTGGACCTTGAAGTGGCGGAGGACAGGATTAGATGGAGGAGACTCATCAAAAACAGCGACCCCGTATAGAAACGAGACAATAATGCTGCGGAAGAAGAAGATAATGGCATTTAGATGTATGTGTGAATTTGTGGCGACTCTATGATGAATAACTATGAAGCTTTCAGGAGGAGGATTGTTTTTTTCCATTGTTTCTTTCATCGTCAGTCTTTGTGGTGAGTTATGTAGCTTAACGCAAGGATGATTTGGTTTTTCTATAAATCATTAACCACTTTTGTCGTCTCCCTTATCAAAATCTATACTGATATATATTTCTCTGTTTCCTCCTTTTCTTTTTTCCATCCCTTGACCTGATCCCATTATATCAGGGTATCTCAGTGTCCCCTTTCTCTGTTTAACTCCTCTATTTTTCTTCTAGTTTATAAGTGGAGAGCTGCTCGTCTTTATCTCCACCTTTCCTCCACCTCTCCCTCCCTCTGGTGTTGGTGTGCTCCATCCAGCTTCGCAAATACTCTAATTGAATTCCTCACCTTAGTTATCTGCTTTCCCTAACTTTTACTACGAAACCCGGGTCACCATTCTGCCTTATCTGTTATCATTTGTACGAAACTAAATACCCCCGACTTGTTTGTTTTTATCGTCATTAGAATATCAGTCCATTATTAGAATGTTCGTCCCTCATGCTGGTAAACTCTGGAATAATCTCCCTTCATCTGTATTTCCTCATGCCTACGACTTGAACTCTTTCAAGAGGAGGGTATCAGGACACCTCTCCTCCCGAAATTGATCCCTCTTTCGGCCACCTCTTTGGATTCTTTTTAGGAGCAGTGAGTTGCGGGATTTTATTTTTATTATTGTTTCCTTTTTTTTGTGCCCTTGAGCTGTCTCCTTTGTTGTAAAAAAAAAATTAATTAACTTGTCTCTAATTCAGGATGCTCGCTTGCTGTCTCCCCGTGTTATACTCAGGCTTTTTGTCTTATTAAGCAGTCAGCGTTGGTATGAAAGAATACATACCAATGCACTTAATGAGGAGGTAACTATTGGAAGTGACCTAGTTTGAATCTACTTAAAATCAAATAAATCCCTCCTGCCTCCACGCTCATCATTGACATTTTTCTACATTGATATATTTTCTTTATGACAGCGCTCCCTTCGTGTGTTTTTCCCCCTGGTTTCATGTCAGTGTGTCAAGGTGAACGGCTCGCTGACTGATCGTATCTCTTTCAACGTTCAGATGTGGGTGAAAACGTTGTCATAATTCATTCTTTATCTGATCGCACAAAAGCACAGATCCCAATTTCTAAACGCCATACATTTTTCTCCCTTTTTCCTGTTTGGCCATCAGTAGGTTTGTGTTATCTGTTATTTGGTTAACTTTTATGTAGCACGAGTGACTGCATTTGTATTTTACTTATTCATAGTTTCCTTTTTTTTATATATTGTTTGAACGACATCTTAGTCTCAACATATAGCTGTGGTCAGTAAATGTATGTCTGTCTATGTATCTACCTATCTACCTATCTATTTACTCTCTTAGTGTCAGTTTCCATAATTCAGTGTTCTTTATTTTGTATTTTTATCCTCAGCGGCAAACTTTTACTCACGTTCTTGTTCATGTTCTTCTTCTCATATATCACACGAGCATCGGTTGCGTTGTTATCCGTATCGTCAGCAAGGTTAACATGTAGACATAATATCCTCGCTGTTGCTTAACCCGTTCGCTGCAATTGACACAGATTTGGCTTTCACTGGTAGCCTTGTAACATGCACTCCCAGGTCTTTCTCTGCCTCTGTGGTGGATAGTGGAGTGTTCCTATGTGGTATTGGTATGCTGCATGGATATCCCCTCCCAAATGCAGGACTTTACATTTCTCTTCATTGAATTGTAGCAGCCACTTTTTGTTCCATTCCTGTAGCTTGGTGAGGTCTTCTTGTAGGAAATCCACAGTCAAGGGGTAAATGGTATTGCCTTCATTTCAGTCATCACCCTCACGACCCTTTCCCGAGCCCCCTAACGTGCTATGAGATGTGTACTTTCCGCTATCTATGTTTAGTTATCTCTCCCTGAAGTAGCGGTTATCCAGTGCATGGTATCTCGTGACTCTGTACTGGGACGCGAGGGGCACTTTGCAGAATCACCCTCTAGGTCACTGTCTGTCTCGCTGTATCTATATGGGACGCTGTAAGGGGTGGCGCTATTTATATGGGTCAGTCACTGTGTCATTGGCTTTGTGGAACAGTCTATATGTATCTCGGTCTCTCATTATGTATTTAGTTTCAAGACCTCCGTGTGGGTCAGTGAAGGTGGCGAGGTCTTCTTCTTCTTCTTCTTCTTCTTCTTCTTCTTTTCCTTTTATTTCCTTCTTCTCCCGCTCCTGCTTCTTTTCCGTTTCCTCCTCCTCCTCCTCCTCCTTCTCTTTCTTCTTTTACTCTTCTTGTCCTTTTCTTCTTCTTTATGTATTATTTCTATTTTTCCGTCTTTAACTTTTACTGTTTTATTATCTACTTTGATCCCGTTCCCAAAACACTTTATCGCTCTTATCTACTGTGGAGGGGTACTACTCTCTCTCTTTCTCTCTCTCTATCTATCTCCCTCTCTACTCAAACCCAACTTTTTATTTGTCCGTCGATCTTTTGGTCTTGAGGGAACCAAACTTCCTCACAGATTATATATTAGACTCGACGTGACCTCCACCCTAACTTGTTCTTCGACTGGAGTTTCCCGCCTCCTCGTCAACAGTCGGTGAAGGGAAGGGAGAGGGGGAGTTAGATTTCTCTCGCTGGGATTAAAAACAACCACCTTCGAGCAGGGTTTAGCGTTTCTTTACTCTCGTCTCATCAATTATTACCTCGTTTATTCTTTTTTTGTGGCCTCTATAGTTTCAGAGATTAATAGTATCCTTTTTTTCGATGCTTTTCCTTGATATCATTAGAGGAAGTGTATCTAATTTAGGGATCGTTTCTGCGTGTCTCATCAATTATTGCTTCGTTTATTCCTTTTTTGTGTGGTCTTTATAGTTTCAGAGTTTGATAGTATCCTTTTTTTCGATGCTTTTCCTTGATATTTTTAGAGGAAGTGTATCTAATTTAGGGATCGTGTCTGCCACATGTACCGCGAGGGGAAAAAAATATGTTTGGTATTTATTCTTCATTTGTTTTCATTTGATTTGCCAAGAAATAAGTAGTCCCAGCATGGCCGTTTCTGTATCCCGTAAACACCAGCATATACTGTTTGTCACTAACTATATTTTTATTTTATTTTTTGCCAAGACAAGAGAAGACAAGGCAGAGAAAAGAAAAAGAGCGAGAACAAGAACTCGAAAAAAAAGGAGGAAAGAAAGAAAGAAAGAAAGAAAGAGACAGACAGAAAGAAAGAAAAAAAAGAAAGGATGAATGAATAAGAGAATGAGAGAAAGAAAGAAAGAAAGAAAGAGACAGACAGACATAGAAAGAAAGAAAAAAAAACGAAAGAAAGAAAGAAAGAATGAATAAGAGAATAAGAGAAAGAAAGAAAAAAAGAAAGAAAAAAAAATTTGAGAAGAGAACCGTACCAGTGGATAACGAGATAATTGTATGAAGCTGCGTAAAGACAGTAGGCAAGGAGCTTCGCCGTGTTGCGTCATTAGTCAGGCTCCTTCATTAACAGGCTTGAAGCGTTCTTGTTAGGCGAATCTTGTTCCGAGGCAGAGGAAGGATGGATGCCCCGTCTCACTGAATATTTGCATGTGTTTACAGTTAACATGAACCTTGCCAGCTATACATGAAAACTAATTATCCGTTTCTCCGTCTGTCTGTCTGTCTGTCTATCTATCTATCTATCTATCTATCTGTCTGTCTGTCTCTGTCTGTCTATCTATCTCTCTATCTCTCTGTCTGTCTGCCTGTCTGTCTGTCTATCTATCTATCTATCTATCTATCTGTCTGTCTGTCTCTGTCTGTCTATCTATCTCTCTATCTCTCTGTCTGTCTGTCTGTCTGTCTGTCTGTCTGAATCTCTCTCTCTCTCTCTCTCTCTCTCTCTCTCTCTCTCTCTCTCTCTCTCTCTCTCTCTCTCTCTCTCTCTCTCTCTCTCTCTCACACAGGTTGTATATCATTTATCCACCTTTTTTTCACACGCAAAGAATAAAACTGTAGCACGATGCATCACTCACCAGATGGCAGTGTCGTATGCCTCAGTAAAGTTGGTAATTAATTAAACAAGTCTGCGCCACAGCTGTATCATATTTGTGTTGTTTTTGTTTTGTTGTTTTAATTAGTAGAGGAGGACGAGAGAAGGAGGAGGAGGAGGAGGAGGAGGAGGAGGAGGAGTGGTATTAGTAATAGTAGTAGTAGCAATAGTAGCAATGGTATATGGTTGTTGTTTTTTTCAGAAAGTCATATCGCAACATCTAGGAACGGAAAATGAAAACGTAAACACAGAAATACACGTAAACTCCTTTGAATGGAGTGCACGATGGTGTTTCGAGTCCATTGTCTATGTGTTTTTATTGTAGTCTCACGAACAGAAAGGTGAGCGAGCGGAGAGATAGATGGTTAAAGATAGACAGGTAGATAGAGCGATATAGATAGATAGATAAATTAAATGATTGATATTAGATAGACAGATATAAAGACAGACCTATCGACGAATAGACATATGAAGATAGATAGATGAATTACTAGAAACTTATAAATAGAGAAGTACATATAAGTTACTAATACACAAACCATCTAACTTGTCAAAAGAAAAAAGAAAAGAACTAAAACTATAAAACTGGCTGGGAACAATCAATCCATTCCACTCCTTTGCATTAACGGTAGCAGCGACGGGACAAATTTGTGGCTTTACCGTGTAGCAGCGACGGGCCAAATTTGTGGCTTTACCGTGTTGCAGCGACGGGCCAAATTTGTGGCTTTACCGTGTAGCAGCGACGGGACAAATTTGTGGCTTTACCGTGTAGCAGCGACGGGCCAAATTTGTGGCTTTACCGTGTAGCAGCGACGGGATAAACTTGTGGCTTTACCGTGTAGCAGCGACGGGCCAAATTTGTGCCATGATATCAACCCCTGAAAATAGATGATGCATAATCTGATCACAAATGCTTTGATATATATTATGAAATGGTTTGTATGAGGGGTGATTTTTTCTCATTTTTCTCGCTAAGAGGGACCATTCAGAAACATGATCCCCGCTGCTACCGGGTTTAGGGATAACTGCTGTGTTTAACGGTGTACCCTAATGCCATTTTCCGTCTCTGCAGCATGTGTGGACGGCGGCGTGACGGTGACGGAGGCCCAGCTCATTGCCCTGCCCACCCTCAACTTGCGTGGGGTGAGTACTGGATGTTAACGATTTTAAGTGTTATTTTTAAGGTGGTGCGTGTTAACCCGTCCGCTGCGATTGCCACGTGTTTTGCCTTCACTGGTGGCCTGGTAACATATAGTCCCAGGTCTTTCTTTGCCTCTGTGGTGGATAGTTGAGTGTTTCCCATGTAGTATTGATATGCTGGATTTCCCCTCCCAAGCTGCATGACTTTACATTTTTCTTCATTGAATTGTAGGAGCCACTTTTTGTTCCATTCCTGTAGCTTGGTGAGGTCTTCTTGTAGGAAATACGCAGTCAAGGGGTTAAGTGTTAAGTTTAAGGCGTGAACTGTTATCTCACTCGTCACAGGGCCGGTGTTACCGTGTCCTGCTTCACAAGTTGATTGTAGAAGGTGAGATAACACAATAGCCTGTAGGTAAGTGATGTGTGGCCGAGCGGAATCTGTTATAATTTCACTTTAGTTCACTTTAGTTCTCTCTCTCACAGGGACATTAAAAGTGTGATTAGTTTTAACTATAATAACCCAATGACTGCGAATTTCCCACAAGAAGACCTCACCAAGCTACAGGGATGGATCAAAAAGTGGCTGCTACAATTCAATGAAAAAAAATGTAGTCTTGCACCTTGGGAGAGGATATCCAGCGTACCAATACCACATGGGAAACACTTCACTATCCACCACAGAGGCAGAGAATGACCTGGGAGTATATGTTATCAGGCTACCAGTGAAAGTCAAATTCGTTCCAATCGCAGCGGACGGGTTAACAGTTTTACACAATAGTTACAAAGTTTATGTGAGCGGTCACACGTAACGAGAGAGAGAGAGAGAGAGAGAGAGAGAGAGAGAGAGAGAGAGAGAGAGAGAGAGGACAGAGACAGAGAGACAAACCTTTCTCCAAACCATATACCTTTAAGGCCTCATATTTTCCTTCGCCCTGGTTCATCCCATACAAGTGACCACGTACGGGGAGGGAGAGGTATTGGTCCTTGTATTGGAACTGTTGCAGCCACCGGAGTCCGCGTACCTCTGTGTCCTCCGTCGCTCTGGTGGTAAAGGGATTGGACAAGTATATGGAAGGCTTCAGTCTCCTCTCTTAGCTGAGCCCTACGTTGGCTGGCATCATATGACTGAGTTTGGAGTATCTGCATGGTCTTTCAACCCCTTGACCGCGGATTTCCCACAAGAAGACATCACCAAGCTACAGGAATGGAACAAAAAGTGGCTGCTACAATGCGATGAGGAAAAATGTAAAGTCCTGCACCTTGGGAGAGGATATCCAGCACACCAATACCACATGGAAAACACTCCACTATCCACCACAGAGCCAGAGAAAGATCTGGGAGTATATGTTACCAGGCTACCAGTGAAAGCCGAATCCGTACCATCGCAGCGGACGTGTTTTAAGGGGGGTTTAAGGCTGTGTTTTGAGCGGCAAAGTAACGGAACAGAGAGAACGAGGCGATTATATTTTGTTTTTAATGACTGTCTGAGTGTTAGAATACGATGTTAAGCAACGCGATGAGGGGAGACTCAAGTTAGGTTTTTAGAGATATATTATTGTTCCATGTTACATCATTGTATTATGTGGTATGTATTATGTATTGTGGGTGATGGCGTAAGGGAATACAAGGGAGCCAGAGCACCTACCGTTCACTGTGTCTCCCGAGGCATCCTAAAAGGGTTATGCTTCATTGGGACCATAGAGAAAGACCCAAAACTAGGACCGTTGTTTATTAGTGTTTCTCTACTACCACTACCACTACTACTACTACTACTACCACTACTACTACTACTACTACTACCCCGCCTACACCCCCATCACCAACACTCATATTACTTTATTATTACATTACAAAGGTCAAAGAGATATGACCCGTACCCAAGTTGAGCTGAAATCCATCTGGTCTGCAGGTGTGTGAATAGAGAAACCTTTTGCAAACTCGCTATGATTAACGAACCTTCCGTGCAGGTGCTCCCGGGTCCAGGCGGGGTCGATGCTGCACTCACCCCCGCCGCCAAGAGCAAGCCCAAGAATCTGCAGGCGGAAGTTCCCAAGGGCGGGGCGAGGTGGCAGGTTCGGGATGGCGGATCGTGGGTCGCCCGCGCGCAGTACCCCATCTGGGTGAACTGCACTTGGCGTGTGGCCGTGTCCCAGAGGCAGGTGGTGGAGCTGGAGGTGCTGCGCTTCAACACTCCGGAGAGGGACTTGCTGAAGGTGAGTCTAATGAGAGAGGTGTATGGGTCGTATTTTAAAGCATTTCGTCGCCCAAGTTCACATATTTGACATGGCTTTCGTAGGAGCTGTAGGCCTTTCCAGGGGTAGTTTTGTGACCCCGGTGGTAGTTTGACCCTTCTTCTGTGCCATGAACCTTCAAAAACAGTCATGAAAAGCAGAGTGATCCCCTCTTTGACCTTTAGAAATAGTTGATGTGAGAAGCGATGGTGTCTTAAAATACGGCCCATATATCAGTCATGGGTGGGGAGCCCTGCCCTTATAGTATATATATTGGATGTGTCAATTTGCACACAGTCTGGAAAGGCGAAAGGTGGATGGAGACTTATCGAATTTTGTGAGTGGATGAATGACTTTAAAGGGGATGTCACCATGGATATACTGGTAAAAGAAATCCGCGTCAGTTTCGTAGTTTGTGTTTTGGTTAAATAGATTTTGATTAGATAAAAACAATCAAGCTGTTTGTGTATTGTTTAGGGGATTTTTTTTTTTTTTTTTTTTTTTTTTTTACAGCTGAGGAGACAATTCAAGGGCGTAAAGAAAAAAAAAAAAAAAAAAAAAGCCCGCTACTTGCTGCTCCTGAATAGAGGTCAAAGGAGCGGCCAAAGAGAGAGGTCAGTTTCGGGAGGAGAGGTGTCCTGATACCCTCCTCCTGATTGGTGGAATAGGCTTGTTAGTCGTGTTGGGAATTCAAAACACTGCCAAGAATGAAGTTAATTGATTTAGGAGTAGGGAAAGTCGGTTATGTTAGGTTTACAGTAGCTGCTTTGTAGAGACTGTTAACTAGCTTCCTGCAGACTCCTTGGGTTCTTATGTAACCCAACCCAAAAGAGGAGCAGTCCACACACACACACACACACACACACACACACACACACACACACACACACACACACACACACACGATAACCTTCCCTCCACATACGTTATTTAACACTTTTTTATGTCAGTAAGGAGAGGTAAATAAACTCTGAATTTTTATTTCCACCTCATAAAAAATAACCTTTGAAGCCCCTCACTTTTACCTCGGTTGGTCGTTTAACACTTTCCCCTGACTGGAGTTTGTGTCCCTCACTTGAAAGAAAAAGGTCATTGGATTTGTTTTTTTGCTTTTTTACGGTAGCATCTAAATCTACACACATTTTAACCTCGCTATATCTGATTGCTTTCCAGTTCCCATTATAAGTTATTGTATTTTTCTTAAGCCTTGCGAAGAGTGTTGATATTAAACTGCAGACTTACTTCGCTTCCCCGAACACTTGGCTTATACTCCACATTTCAAAATTCACTTATTTCATCATTCATAAAAACTACATTTGTTGATATCGAACTGTATTATTTACCTCCCCTTGTCTCACAGCGCTCCTCTTTAATAACTCTTACATTTGTTACCTTTTTTTATGCCCTTGAACTGACTCTGCTGTAAAAAAAAAAAACATTAGTTGTCGTCTTTTATGAGTTATTTTTGAATGTAAACCAACACGAACACTTACCATACCACTCACATGAAAGCCTGTTATGTGTATTATCGTCCAACATTAAGGACTTGCTATATAAACCCATTGAACAGCCTCTACGATATATTTTTTTCCACTTAAACAGTGTCCCAAGTTTCCCTTTGTAATATATCGGTACCATATATGTCACCTTTGAATCTAATTAGACTAACCTATCCTCCTTTTGTCATATCTATTTTCGTACAGGGTCAGGCGTCATTGAAATACCTACACAGCTTCTCCGTTACCCTTCGTTTGACCAGTGTATCTAAGCCAAAAACATAATGTATTTTCCTAATCCGCCCTATCTTAAAATTAACCATCTGTCTCTCCATCAGTCCCTCTATCTGCAAGCTGCCCTATATCAAACCCTCGCCTTCCTCTCAAGCATCTCCCTTCTCCCTATAATCCGCCCCATCTTAAAATTAACCATCTGTCTCTCCAGCAGTCCCTCTCCCTGCAAGCTGCCCTATCTCAAACCCTCGCCTTCCTCTCAAGCATCTCCCTTCTCCCCGCAAGCTACCTTATCTTAAAACCTCTCCTTCCTCTCCCTCTTCTCTCATCTCTCCATAATCTGCTCCATCTTAAAAAACCCTCCATCTGCTACAGCATCGCCCCGTTCCCAGCACCCCATCTTAAAACCACTCCTTAATTCCTCTCCAGCGTTTCCCCTCTCCTAGCAGTACTCTTCCCTTGACGATAGTTTATCCTTGCGACCCTGAGCTCTGTTCCCTCCCCTTCATCCCTGCCTCTCCCTTGCATCCATCTCGGGCGTCAGTGTTCCCTTTATGCATCATCAATAGGAACCCTTGTGATAATTTTGCTATTTCCTTCTTGTTATTGTTTCTTGGTTATCAAAGACTGCCAAACTGAGACACACACACACACACACACACACACACACACACACACACACACACACACGACAGAGAGAGAGAGAGAGAGAGAGAGAGAGAGAGAGAGAGAGAGAGAGAGAGAGAGAGAGAGAGAGAACAAAAGACAAAGAGAAAAGAAGAAGGGGAAGCTTTAGAATTCAATCAGGTAATGTTTTGAAAAAGAAGGGAGACAAATGAAATAGAAACAGAGGGGAAAAATAACAAAAAGTACGTCACTCTGAATGCGATAATGAAAACCTCTTAAACGGATAAAGAGATCAAGGCAATTATATTAAGAGAGAGAGAGAGAGAGAGACAAACAAACACGAGAGAAGAGAGAGAGAGAGAGAGAGAGAGAGAGAGAGAGAGAGAGAGAGAGAGAGAGAGAGAAAAAAGCAACAGACATCAATACAGGAAAGCGTATAAGACTCACAGTCCGGGAAAGTAATTTAAGTAAAAGTTTAGAAAAGAAAGATCTGCTGGCTTTTAATGAATCTTCTTGAAATGTTGATTCCGAGGCGCCATTAGCTGAGAGAGAGAGAGAGAGAGAGAGAGAGAGAGAGAGAGAGAGAGAGAGACAGATACGAAACACAGACAGACACAGACACAGAGAACGTAACAGAGGCGGATGAACAATAAGACAGACAGACAGACAGACAAGCAAGGAAGAACGCAGTATAAAAAATAAAAAATAAAAATTCATGATAACTAAAAAAAAAAATGATGGACTTGAATCTTATTAACAAATAGCTATAAAAAATTGTACCTAAAAGTCCTTCTTATGCGTTTGGATTCGGTGCTTGTTATGAAGTGTCCACCTGTTGTTTGTTGTGTTGCTGAGCTCACCTGCGCGTTAATGAGTCACCTGGGGCGTTCATTAGTCACTTGAGAGCGTTAATGAGCTTCCTGGCTACCTTGCGAATCACCTGATAAATTAGCACTTCTTCCGTTGTGTCCTTCAAGTGTGTGTGTGTGTGTGTGTGTGTGTGTGTGTGTGTGTGTGTGTGTGTGTGTGTGTGTGTGTGTGTGTGTGTGTGATCTGATCCGTGGGTTGTTGTTTTTTCATTTATTTCATCTTGTCTTCAAAGATTTATATTCTTGTATTATTTTCTCTCTTTTCACTTTCCTTTTTTTCTTTGTTTCCTTCCATCTTTTAATTTCCGTTTCTCCTCCCTTCCATCTCCTCCTCCTCCTCCGGTTTTCATTCTCAGATCCTTTCTCTTGGCTTTTCCTTCTTCTTTTCATGCTTTTCGTGATCACTTTTCTGCCTTGCTTTCATTATTTTCTCCACCTTTTTTCTTTTCTTCATTTTCTCCCTCAGTCTTGTTACTCATCAAAGGCCCCTTCTGTACTTGTTTTCCTTTTCTTTTCCTTTTTGTGTATTTCCTTTCCCTTCTCTTTCCTTTTTCTCCCTTCTCCTTTTCATGGGTTCTCTCTGTCCCCCTTTCTCCTCTCAATCCCTCTCACCATTCCCTGTTCTCTACTTTCTTCTCTTTTTACTCCTTTCCTTTCTCTCTTTTTCTCTTTCATCCTCTTTTTTTCTTGATTTTCTTTCCACTCTTCTCGTCCTCCCCTACAGTTACTTTTCGCTAACTTTTCTTTTCTTCCTTTTTTTTATCTTCTATTCCCACCCACGCTCCATTTACCCTTTCTCAGGTAATAGCCACAGTTCCTATTAGCCATGACGCACCACTGACTCACCTGACATTCCCGACAGGTGCAAGAGATGGGCGCCTTTATGTTCGTGAAGATTAGCTTTATACGACTCCCCTTTTAAGTTAGTATTACACCCACGCTCCATCAGCCTTTAGTCAGGTAATAGCTACGTTCCCACTAGCACCTGTGATTCACCTGTGATTCTCCTTGCATTCCCGGCAGGTATAAGAAGTAGGTGATGTTAATTTAGTTTTAGATTAGGTTTATATGTCTTCCCTTTAGGCCAGCACTATACCCACTCACCATCGGTAATTTATCAGGTAAAAGCCACACATCGTCGGCCATTAGTCAGGTAACATCCACTGTTTCCACTAACCGTGATTCACTTGGCCTTTCCGTCAGGTGTGGGAGGTCGGTGTCGGGGGAGCCAGGCCGCTGCTTCAACACGGCGGAGGAGACGTGCCCCAGCGCCGCTCCTTCCGGTCCTCACGCCCTCTCCTCATCACCTTCCTGGCCCAGTCTGGCGAGGGGGGCGTTGGCTTCCTGCTGGACCTAACCTACATCACCAGGGGTACGTTAGAGTGAGGGGAGGGGAAGGAGGGGTCGGTGTGTTAAGGTGGGTGTGGGAATGAGTGTGTGTGTGTGTGTGTGTGTGTGTGTGTGTGTGTGTGTGTGTGTGTGTGTGTGTGTGTGTGTGTGTGTTTAGTCACTCTATCTCGCCCACTTCTTCTCTCGTTATTGATTACCCCCCTGAGTCTTGTGTTTTCTTTATTATTATTGTTATTGTTATTATCATTAGTGGTAGTAAGAGAACTATTATCTTTTACTTTATTTTTGCTGTTCCTGTTATCCCGTGTAAATGTGTGCTGCGTCGGTTTGATATATTTCTTCGTAATTTAAGTGTCTGAGTTTTTACCTTCCTGTTCTTTTTAACGTTCTTTTCCTCTTTCTCTTCATACATCAACGTGTGGCATTCATCCAGTTGGTCTATAGGTATGTCAGTGTCAGTTGGAGGTTTCAGAAGAGTAACTTACCATTTTGATTTTGATTTACGGCCCCAAAAGTAGTTGTATTCTCGTAACTGCCGAGAGAGAGAGAGAGAGAGAGAGAGAGAGAGAGAGAGACTTCTAGGAGACACTTTATGAGTAAATTAACACTAATTACTGTACTGTCTCCCCCCCCCACACACACACACACACACACACACACACACACACACATATTAAAATTTGCTTCAACATAGCTTTTTTCATCTTTTATTTTTTTGTATACCTTCAAGAGAGTTTAGAGAGGTTTTTTTCTTCAAGTTGTCTTACACTTACAAGGATACACGGGGATAAAATGGAGCCTTCAGGAGCCTACACATGACAAGTTCTGATGACTAGATCCTTGACGCCCGTTCTCCCCATCCATAAATCTATCGTTCTCTTGAGCCTTCCGAATCCTGTTCTAAAGTTATCAAGACACCTGCAATATACTTTAGCTGTGTAATTCAAAACAGGTAAATATTGTCAAACCTTTATATTACATCACGTTGGCATCAGGGAAGTAAGGTCGGTGTGCAGGAGGCGGATGAACGGCTTTGTGCCACATCAGCTTCACCCCACTTGTGGCAGTCTTCCTCTTAAACTCGCCGCAGTGTTGCCTCTTTCTGTCTTCCATCAATATCTCATTGTTAATTCCTCTTCTGAATTTGCTAGCTGCATGCTTTCACCATTTTCGCGGCCCTGTTACACACGACTTTCTACTCTCACCTCACTCTCACCCCTCTCACCCCTGTGATATCCACGTCCCCTTTGCAGGAATTAATCAGCATTTTTATTGTTTCATCACTTTCGCTGGTGTGTGTGTGTGTGTGTGTGTGTGTGTGTGTGTGTGTGTGTGTGTGTGTGTGTGTGTGTGTATATATATTCCTTTGGCTGTCTCCTTTACCACTGTTATAAGAAAGAGTTTTGGTCGGGATATGATATGCTTGTTTTTTATCCGTGAATTCTATCGGTTTTTCACCTTAGCGTTATACATATGTTGCTCGTCAAAGGTACGAGGCATGAGAGACGTTAGGCCGATCATCATATTCATCGCCTGGCCTTTTGATCCGTTGTTTTTGAGAATAACATGATTACGCTCGACCCCAACACTTACTGGGAACCGTCAACATCAGGTGACTTCCCGCCAGAGGAATTGTGGGAAAAGTATTGATGCAGCATAATGGGACGCATCTCTGGGCGGTCATGAGGAAGGAAAGGAAACGGATGGCACTGTTTGCGTGCGTTGAGTGTCCTTGTGCGTATTTGCGTGAGGCTTGTCCATATGGGTGCGCGTGGATGAGTGCTTCACGTTGCCTCGTCTCACCTGTCGGGCTTATCTCACCTGGCCACTTTAGGAGTCTCAGCTCACCTGCCTCACCTTCTCACGCTCCTAATTAAGTCCTGTGTCACCTCCCTCGTTTAGCGCTCATCCTCTTGTCCGCTCATCAATTCTCGTCTTATCTCCTTTGCCTCACTCTCTGACTAACCTTGAACGGAATCTATAACCCTGCTCTCTCTCTCTCTCTCTCTCTCTCTCTCTCTCTCTCTCTCTCTCTCTCTCTCTCTCTCTCTCTCTCTCTCTCTCTCTCTCTCTCTCTCTCTCTCTCTCTCTCTCTCTCTCTCTCTCTCTCTCTCTCTCTCTCTCTCTCTCTCTCTCTCTCTCTCTCTCTCTCTCTCTCTCTCTCTCTCTCTCTCTCTCTCTCTCTCTCTCTCTCTCTCTCTCTCTCTCTCTCTCTCTCTCTCTCTCTCTCTCTCTCTCTCACACGTACCTGTATTTCACTTAGCTATCATTATTTTCTTTTAATTCACCTGTGTAAGAGAGCACCCAATTAAATGCTTTGAAATGATCTGCTTAATAATATCTGGTGTTATTTTTTCTGTTGTTGAAATAAGAAAATGTACTCTTGCCTTGTTACCGCGAAGTAGACAGTTCAAGGGTAAAAAATATAAGAGAAAATCAAAGCCCGAAGATAGATTTTCGTTTCCCACGCAGAGGACGGGAGAAGTATCAAGAACATGGTGAAGCTAGGCTGGAGGTGTCGGTGTCATTTAAAATCTACGGATTCGCCGCGCCACATTACATTATCTCGAGTCGCTGGGCTTTGTGACTGTTGACTTCAAAGGGAAAGAATTATATTTGCGAACATTAGCATCCGACACGGCTTAAATTACCAAACAGTCATTTCACTCACACCGCCTTTTCCTGAAGCGATGTTATCCGGGTTTGTGCGTCAATAAAATATATCTGCAGCTGGTCTTCCTGGGTCTGTAACGGTGAAATGAGCCCTTATCGCATCTATTATCATCTAGGTTGTCAATATCATCGGGGTTTATTTGATCACTCAGCTTAAAACATCAAGAACTAACTTTGTAATCAATTTTGGTGCCCCAGCAAATTTACCTGTTTTTATGTTTGTTTGTTTGTGTCCTAATTAATCCCTGTGTCACCTGCCTCGTCTACCGCTCCTCCTCTTGTCCGCTCATCAGTTCTCGTCTCATCTCCTTTGCCTCACTCTCTGACTAACCTTGAACGGAATCTATATCCCTGCTCACTCTCCTTACACGTTTTCCTTCTTTCTAGTTAATCATACCGTGTTGTCCTTATTCTTACCCCATATCTACTAACCTGTATTTAATTTCCCTCACTAACGTTTCTTTTACTTTTTTCTCCTCAATAACCTCATCTTTTCTTCTTTTCGTGCTTCCAAAATTGTCTAAAATAGTTTAACTCTCACTTGAATTCCCTGAAGCAGAGTCGTTTACGTGTCTGGAATCGTACAATTAAAAACCAGCAATTAAGAGTGTCTGAGATCAGTTTTAGAGCGTCGACGGTTGTACGTAAGTTGAACCTCCCACGAAATTTGGATCAGTGAGGCGGACGTTCTGGGGACCCTAGGAGAGCTTTGTTTACATAAGGGGACGAGAGAGAGAGAGAGAGAGAGAGAGAGAGTGAGTCGATGAAGGAGGGGTGTATATATTCCCTGACTATACTGACACACACACACACACACACACACACACACACACACACACACACACACACACACACACACACACACACACACACACACACACCTGTTTGTTTGTTAGTTTTACCCTGACACTGAACCTTGTCTCACCTAACGCTCATTGTCTCATATACCAGGAGCAGTAAGTAGCGGGCTTTTTTTTATTTCATTATTGTTTTCTCTTTTTTTTACGCCCTTGCTATGCTTCGCTCATTTACTTTCTCACACAAACCTCTTAACACACCTGTCGTCTTAATTATTCACGTTCACACACCTGCTGAACCTTAATTAATGTTGGCTTTGCGTGTTGTTGTTTTCTCTATATCTAATCCGCCTTATATTTTTTTTTGTTCTGATATTCTTCTCAACTTTTACATTTATTACTCTCCCCTAGTTAGTCATCCTCTTTTTTCACCTCATATATATTAAAACATATAATCTACTATTTTTTTTACGTTATGCATTTTTTTTATTCTCACTCCATATCTACTTAACCTTATTTCCTTTACTAACGTCATCCTTTCTCGCTTTTTTTTCTCCATAATCTTATTTTTTCTTCATTTCCTTCCAGCATGTGACCCCCCGGTTCAGGTGTTGGGGGCCCCTCGTGGCTTAGTCGGGTACCCCCACTATAACCTGCTGCTTGGGGACGGCCGGAACCAGCAGGGGAGTCTAGGAAAACCGGCATGGCGTACTGAAGAGCGACAGGAGGAGCAAGGACGCAGGGACAGCGGAGGGGCGGTGCACTATGGTCCGGACTCCTGTAAGTGGGTCATACGTGCCCCCGCCGGCTACACCTTGAACCTGACCGTGCTGCATCTGGACACACGCCCCCAGGACCCCATCAAGGTAAGCTGGGTGACGCGAGGCCAAGGGAGAGGATGGAATGGGGATTGTAATGTAGTGTTTTTTCAATTGGGACTCCATACCAAAACATATCAGAGGTCACACCCCCACAATTGGTAAGACTTTCGCAGAGGTTGTTGGTGTTTCTTTGAGCAGTTTTATGAGCCTAGTAATAGTTCGACAAGGTTTCATAGTTGTGGGTATTTCCATGGGTAGTTTTATCAGCCTGGTGGTAGTGTGACGAGACTCCTTCGCTGTGAATGCGGAAAACACATAACAATCAGACTGATCTCCTTTATTGGCTCTGAAAGTATTTGTTATAAGAAGTCGGAGCCGCACGAGGCCTCAGCTTTTGGGAATCAAGGAGTCGGATCAGGCTTAGGCACACTTTAAGAGGTCAGTACGTGGGTGGGCTTTGCGTGGTCGAGTCCTTGAGTCCGTTTATCGAGGGAGAGAGAAAAAGACGTGCTCCAAGGTCTGCTGGGAGGGTGATTTGAGGTCACTGGGGAAACTGTTTTAATTACCTAGAGGATGATGCTAATTTGCGACCCCTGCGTGAGAGAGAGAGAGAGAGAGAGAGAGAGAGAGAGAGAGAGAGAGAGAGAGAGAGAGAGAGAGAGAGAAGGGGAAAGTGGCACAGAAAAACAGACATGCAAATAAAGGAGAGATAAATGGATAAGTCGGCAAATAAAGATACAGACAAAGGAACAGACAGAAAGACAGACAATTAGGAAAAGACAAAGATGGTAATGATAAGAAAATAAAAACGAAACAAAAACAGACAAACAGACAAAGACATAATTAGGAAAAGACAAAGAGAGTAATGATAAGAAAATAAAAACGAAACAAAAACAGACAAACAGACAAAGACATAATTAGGAAAAGACAAAGAGAGTAATAATAAGAAAATAAAAACGAAACAAAAACAGACAAACAGACAAAGACATAATTAGGAAAAGACAAAGAGAGTAATGATAAGAAAATAAAAACGAAACAAAAACAGACAAACAGACAAAGACATAATTAGGAAAAGACAAAGATGGTAATGATAAGAAAATAATAACGAAACAAAAGCAGACAAACACACAAAGACATAATTAGGAAAGGACAAAGATAGTAATGATAAGAAAATAAAAACGAAACAAAAACAGACAAACACACAAAGACATAATTAGGAAAGGACAAAGAGAGTAATAATAAGAAAATAAAAACGAAACAAAAACAGACAAACACACAAAGACATAATTAGGAAAAGACAAAGAGAGTAATAATAAGAAAATAAAAACGAAACAAAAACAGACAAACACACAAAGACATAATTAGGAAAAGACAAAGAGAGTAATGATAAGAAAATAAAAACGAAACAAAAACAGACAAACAGACAAAGACATAATTAGGAAAAGACATAGAGAGTAATGATAAGAAAATAAAAACGAAACAAAAATAGACAAACAGACAAAGACATAATTAGGAAAAGACAAAGATAGTAATGATAAGAAGATAAAAACGAGAAAAAAAACAGACGAACCAAATGCGTGACCACCGAGTCGAGAGAAGCAAAAAAAAAAAGAAAGAAAAAGAAAAAGAAAGAAAAAAACAGCGACACCCGCTTATCAAATGAGACACGTTTTTCCTCCCCTTGACCTAAACACGGATTCTTTTTTTTCTTTTTGTTTGTTTTTTCTACCCACTGATAGCCAGGTGTGCGTGTGTGTGTGTGTGTGTGTGTGTGTGTGTGTGTGTGTGTGTGTGTGTTGCAGTGGCTCGGTGACCTTGTGTTGTGATGTTTTCTTGGTTTGTGTTGTGTTGCATTTCACTGTTTTGGTAAGTAATAAGAAGAAGAAGAAAATAAAGAAGAAGAAGAAGAAGAAGAAGAAGAAATAGATAAAAAGAAGCAAAGAAAAAGAATCGTAAGTTTCCACATATAAAAAATGGCTTATATTCATTAGCTGCGTCAATAAAATACTTTGGACTTAAATGTATTTACTGATAATTATTGTTACATTGTTATTTAAGTGACGGGAGTTGAATTAAAAACACACAGAACATAATAGAGGAAAAAGATTGTGTGCAGCTTAAGAGAGTGTTGATACATTTCGAGAGAGAGAGAGAGAGAGAGAGAGAGAGAGAGAGAGAGAGAGAGAGAGAGAGAGAGAGAGAGAGAGAGAGATTATGTAGCTATAGATAGATGAAGCTTAAAACCTTCAACTTTAGCACAATATTCTGAAAGCCCTGTTTAAATAAATAAAATAAAAAAAGAGGGAGAGAGAGAGAGAGAGAGAGAGAGAGAGAGAGAGAGAGAGAGAGAGAGAGAGAGAGAGAGAGAGAGAGAGAGAGAGAGAGAGAGAGAGAGAGAGTCAGCGTTTAAGTATATAGTTATGACGTAAGATTGAAAATAAAAGGTTAATGGATTCGCAGCAAAAAAGGAAGAGAAAAGTAGAGGAAGAAAGGAGGAACGAATGAGAAAATGGGAGATAGAAGAGGAAGACGCGGTATTAGAGGAAAATAAATAGGAATGAGAAGGCAGTAGCAGGAAGAGGAGGAGGAGGAGGAGGACCGAAAACAAGAAAAAAAAAGAAGAGGAAAAAGAAGAAGAGGAAGAGGAAAAAAGATAAGGAGAGGAAAGAAAAAAGGAAAGAGGAAAAAGAGGAAGAGGAGGATTAAGTGGACCGAAGAGAAGAGAGAGAAGAAGAAGAAAAAGAGGAAAAAGAAGCAGAAGAAGAAAAAGAAGAAGAAGAAGAGGAGGAGGAGGAGGAGGAGGCGAAATGAGATAAGGAGAGGAAAGAAAAAAGGAAAGAGGAAAAAGAGGAGGAGGAGGATTAAGTGCACCGAAGAGAAGAGAAAAAAGAAGAAAAGGAAGAGGAAAAATGAGATAAGAAGAGAAAAGAAAACAAGAAAAAAGGAAAAAATTATGGGAAACCTTGACCTCTCGGACCCCCTTGAGCGACCACTTAGCCTCCCGCGGGTTTTTTAGGCTCGGCGAGGGGAAGGGGGAGGACCGCTGGGAAGGTCATGTATGCCAGAACACAGCGAGGCAGCGGCGTATTCATCGTAGGACTGAGAGGGCTTGCTACGCTAACGGCACGAGTCACAGAAATAGATAGATAGTTGCAAAAATAAGATAGATAGATAGATAGATTTACCAGTGGGCCAAAACATACGTAGATACTATTTCGACATATTGGGCATAAAATAATATGTATATGTCACTATTTCAAGCACAGTGTTAACCCGTCCGCTGCGACTGCCACGTATTTGCCTTTCACTGGTCCCCTGGTCACATACTCTCCCAGGCCTTTCTCTGCCTCTGTGGTGGGTAGTGGAGTGTTTCCCATGTGGTATTGGAATGCTGGATATCCCCTCCCAAAGTGCAAGGCTTTACATTTTTCTTCATTTAATTGTAGCAGCCACTTTTTGTTCCATTCCTGTAGCTTGGTGATGTCTTCTTGTAGGAAATCCATAGCAGACGTAGAAGATTTCGACGTAGAAGACTTTACTTAGACATGGTTGGATAAACGATGCAAATAAAACCTTCATGTCAGAATTTGAAGTAGGGGGCTAACAATTCGGTGACAGGCAAAGTGTTGGAGTCTATAATTACAAGTAGTATCCGGGATAACTTCGATATATTTACTTCCGGTAGCATGGATTCACAAAGGGTAGGTCATGCTTCACCAATCCCTCTTCCTTCTACAACAAATTAATCGAGGCAGAAGACAAAAATGAAAACTATACGCCTGGATATCAGTGACGCGTTCGACAAGACTTCTTCTCCGACGGTTGTTCAAAATATTAAAAGAGGCTGATGGAATTTATGAATGGTATAAAAAGAACAATAAGAAGGAAGAAGTGGAGAAAGATAAGACACATTAAGAAATCATTGAAAAGGAGGAGGTTGAGCAGGCCAAGAGGAAGAAGGAGAAAAGGAGGAAGAGGAGGAGGAAAACCATGATAGAACTGAGGGTTGCAGAATAAGGGAAAAGGAAACAGAAGGAGGAAAACTATAACAGGACTAAGGATTGTAGGGTAAGATAGGAGGAAACTGGAATAGGAGGAGGAGGAAAACTATGCCACGACTAAGTGTTACCAGGAGGAAACGGGAGGACAAAGGAAAGAGAAAAACTATGGTAGGACTTGGCGGTTAGACTGTTAGACCTTATAAGAGGAGGAAAATGGAGGAGCAGCAGGAGAGGTATTATGAAACGAGAATTTAATGAGGGGAAAAAATTAAGGAGAGAGCGGACGAGGCGTGTCTTATCAGTGAGAAAGATCTGCCGGTAATCAAGAGGGAAATGATGTGAGAGAGAGAGAGAGAGAGAGAGAGAAGGTGGGGGGCGTAGATGGGGAACAACCTCTCTATTTAACTATATTTACCTGTCCATCCATATACCTGTTTTTTTATGTTAATTTATCTCTACCTATTTATCTATCTATCAGTATATCTATTTGTTTATCTATCTGTATCTATCTATTCATCTATCTATTTTCTGCCTTCTGATTCACAATAACATATTTCGCGTTTGTTTATTTTTTGCGTCATGTTTTCGTCCCATCAAAAAAGTCTCCTCACATTCATCTTAAATTGCTATTCCAGTCGTAATTGCTTGTTGTTGTTGTTGTTGTTATTGTTGTTGTCGTTGTTGTTGTTGTTGTTGTTTCTGTTCCCAGCACGTTATCAGCAGCTGGAAAACTAATCATTCCTCTTTATATATATTTTTTCTTAACTGAGTGATTTCGTTTACAACATCCTTTTGTCAAATTTCATCTATTTATTTTCTTTGATGTGATTTTATGAACATGTTACTTTTGCCTTTTTTGTGGGTGTGTTTGTGTGGGTGTGTTTTGTTTCTCAGGTGTGTGTGTGTGTGTGTGTGTGTGTGTGTGTGTTCGTGCATGTGTTAAGCTAGGTGTGGGTGTGTATGTGTGTTGCGTTTGCCTGTGAGTGTGTGTGTGTGTGTGTGTGTATGTGGGCGTGAGTGTGTGAGTGTGTGTGTGCCTGCGCGTGCATGCATACAAATGAGAAATGGGGTTAAAGAAGAACGCAGTGAAGGAGAGAGAGAGAGAGAGAGAGAGAGAGAGAGAGAGAGAGAGAGAGAGAGAGAGAGAGAGAGAGAGTGGCACAGAAAAACAGACATGCAAATAAAGGAGAGATAAATGGATAAGGAGGCAAATAAAGACACAGACAAAGGAACAGACAGAAAGACAGACAAATCGGAAAAGACAAGCATAGTAATGATAAGAAGAGAGAGAGAGAGAGAGAGAGAGAGAGAGAGAGAGAGAGAGAGAGAGAGAGAGAGAGAGAGAGATAATAAATGAGTAAACGAATTAAGGATTGAAAGAAAGAATGAAATAAAGAAGAAAGAAAGAATGAGCAAGCGGATGAAGGATAAGGGACAAAGAAAGAAAGAAAGATAAAGAAAAAAGAATGAATGAACGAATTATGGATTAAGAGAAAGAAATAAAAAATGAGAGAGAGAGAGAGAGAGAGAGAGAGAGAGAGAGAGAGAGAGAGAAGGGGAACAAAATAATGAGTAAAGGAAAGAAAGAAAAAAGAAAGAAGAGAAAAACACAGAAAAACAAAAAAAAAAGAAAAACTAAATGAATAAGAGAACATAAAACACAACAAAGAAAGACATCGCAAAACAAACATAAAAAAAGAGACTTACCTGGATTTACCTGGAAACACACGCGAAAAATACACCCGCTAAGACTTTAGGAGCCATGGGAGGTAGTCCGCTCCACACACCTTTTTTAATGGTACACCTGTGGTTTACCTGGGCGGGACAGGTAATTAACGCGGTCACCCTCTAAAAGGTAAATCATACGAGGTGTTGAGGCGAGACTTTGAACGGCTTATAATGATGTGTTTAAAAGATTAATTAGCATCTGCATGTAGGTAGGAGTAAAGAGGAGGAATATAAGTTGCTGCGTGGGAGAAGGGATCGAGAGAGAGAGAGAGAGAGAGAGAGAGAGAGAGACGAAATGCAATGATCAATTCAGTTCCAGGCTCTCTCTCTCTCTCTCTGTTTATCTATCTATCTATCTATCTATCTATCTATCTATCTATCTATCTCAATCCCTTCTTCTTCTCCAGCACTTTCTTCCCTTTTCTCGCCTTGGCTCTCCGCATTTCGCATCGTCTTTCCTCTCTTCTCTCCTCGTAATATCACTCTTTGCTCATATCTGAATTGCCAAGCCTTTCTCCTTTCATTTCTACCCCCGTTCCTGTTCCCTCGCCACGCATTCACTGTCTTATAACTTAATCTACTGCTTAGGTTCACATAATACATTGCCTTTCTCTCGTTTTGGGGCCTTCTATGTCACATTTCGGGCTTGATTCTGCTTTACTAAAATCTTCACTTGATATTTCTTCTACATTTGCAGGATCACACACCGCAATTAATGTCACAACTATATTTACCTCTCAAGACAGACTTCACGAATTTACTCTCGTTTTTCAGTTATCTCTCTCCTTTTTCTGCTTCTCACGCCTTTTTTTTTTGGTTCAGCTCTGCATCATTAAGCCTTCTTTATATTTAACCTTAATTCTTATCCTCCCATCCATTCAAAGTAACCTTAGTGGATTTACTTGCAATGTACTTCAGTTGCTTATTTTCCCCTCCCTTGTTTGCCTTCTAATGCCATTCGTTTGATCCTGATTGCCATTAGTGTCCTATTACTTCTTACTTTTCCCTTCCATTATATTCTTCCTTTTCGCATTTTATTGAACCTAACCAAATCGATTTCCATGGCACACAATCACTGTCTTTATTTTTGCTCATCAATGCTTTTCGGTGCTAAGATATTCGCTTCTCTCGCTTTATTTAATCTCTTTCTCTGTTCCTAATCTACATCGTATTTGAAGAGTCTAAGCCTTTAATATCAAATCTCTCCTCGGTGCATTTTCACGCGGGCTCAGAGTCAGAAAATTCAATACTAATCCATCTATTTTTAGCTTTCCTTTTTTCATTGGTATTTTAATTTCTCTTCCCATGTCTTCTCAGGAAGTTTCAATCTTGTTCGGAAACTTCAATCTCAGTCTACATTAACTCGTCTTTTATATAGTTATTTACTTAGATGGTTAGTTTGTTGATTTGCTAATTAATAAGTCAGGTACTTAGTTACTCAGTAAATTAGATCGTTAACTTAATATTTACTTAGAAAGTTTGGCAGTTATTAGTTTATTTATTTTTGTTACTAATATTCAGTGTTCACCGTGTTACCGTGAGACGCGACATTGCTTCATGCTCAGGTGCTGTCGACGAGCGATCAGCAAAAAGCGGAGGAGATTTCATGTTAAAAGATGCTGTCATGAGCGACTGACACGTGTTGCCGTTAAGGACGATGAGGGAAAAGAAGCGCTCAGAAACTTGTCTTTCGAGCTCATTACGGGACCGGGCAGGACACGGGAGTCGTTGCACTGACAGAGAAAAGTTTGAGCAAAATTGGACGAGCAGCAGATGCAACTTCTTTGTTCCTTTACCTCGAATCCGTTGGTCGTGACAGCGTGAAGTGGGTAACTGCGTCATTATTTTTTTTCAGTCTGTATAAATCATTTATAATATGTTAAATAAAAATATAAGGGTTTGATAGCTTTTTCATCGCTTGTGGCCGAAAATTTATCAAGAAAACGGGTCTGAACGAAGTCAAGAGGAGCGACACAACGAAGCTGGGCCTGGCAGGGAAACACCATCACCAACAGTTTCCTTCTCTTCCTCCTCCTCCTCCTCCTCCTCCCCTTACTCTTCCTTTTCCTCCTCTTTCTTCGTTTCTTCCTGTTAATGTAAACAAGCAGATATACCATTAAAAAATATTTATAATTAGCAATGTAAAAAACATTTAATAATGCCAATACTATGTTCGGATTTATAGCGAGGAACTTCGACTTGAAGACGCCGAGAGTAATATTGTCTTTATGTAACATGTTGGCAAGACCTCACCTAGAATATGCAGTGCAATTCTGGTCCCTTAATTACAAGTCGGACAATGAATTACTGGATAGAGCTCGGAGACGTACTCCAAAAATGACACCACCCTTATGGGCTCAGCCATATACACAACGCCTCTAACGACTCAGCCTCTTTACGCTGGAAAGAGACGCTTACGAAGAGGTTTGCTTCAGGTCTTCAACTACCTGAAGACGTTCAGTAACGTCGATCACTCAAAGTTTTGGGGGCTGTAAAACAACTCGAGAACTAGAAATAATTGTTTAGCGACTCAAGCGAGGCACTGTAGTGCAAACATTAGCAGGAGGTTTTTTTTTCTGAGTCATCCGTCAGTGGAACAACTTTCCTGCTGAAGCAGCAAGTGCGAAAACCAACAACTCTTTTAATATCGCATCGACCGTTACTTCGGTGTGTCAGGAGTAAACTGAGCGCTCGTACCGAAGTTTTTTTCAACTGCTCTGCAGACACCGAAGTGACTGTGAAAAAGGTCCAATCACTATATTGGGTAACCTCGTAATGACCCAATGGGCTTTATGTTGCCTGCCTTTCCACGTTTCCGTGTTTCATCCTCGTTCTCTTCCTCGTCCTTCGTTTTTTCCTTCCTCCTCCAATTTCTGCTACTACTATTATGCTCTCACCACCACCACCACCACCGTCACCATAGAGTCTAGGAATCCTTGACCGTCACCACCACCACCACCGTCACCATAGAGTCTAGGAATCCTTGACCGTCGCCACCACCACCACCGTCACCATAGAGTCTAGGAATCCTTGACCGTCACCACCACCACCAGCCAAAACAACAGTACCCAGGAAACTTCCGCACGTGCAGCCAATCACCATTGTTAAACTTGACGGTGTTGTGATGTTCGCGAAGGCTGCCACACAGACGGCCCTCTCCCTTGTACAGGTTATACCGATATTACTGGTGTTGAAAGGCTAGCCACCAGTGTCCTCCATCCCGCCCAAGAAACCATAGCAATGAAAGGGTCTCAGGAGGAGAAAGTTAAATAATGCCCAGATAACTTACAGTGGCTCGGGGCAGTCAGGTGTGTGTTTAGGGGGCAGGGAAGAAGAAGAGGAAGAAGAAGGAGAAGAAGAGAGAGAGAGAGAGAGAGAGAGAGAGAGAGAGAGAGAGAGAGAGAGAGAGAGACAGACAGACAGACAGACAGACAGACAGACAGACAGACACACAGAGACACAGACAGACATAGACAAACAGACAGACAGGAAAAAGAGAAAGAGAGAAAGAAATAGACAGGCAAACAGACAGTGACTTTGTATCATTCAGTCGGAGCAACCAGATGTGTGTGGGACAGACAGACAGACAGACAGGCAGAAATACAGGCGGGTAATTCGTATCTTTCCTATGATCGTCCCATTTTTCTCTTCGCCTTGGTGTTCTTCAATTCTCCGTTCTCATATTCTTTTAGCTTCCTTTATATATATTTCTGCTGCCACTCAATCTTTTCCCTCCACTTCTTTCTTAGTGTATCCTCTTTATCGTTGTTTTTCTTTCATCCTTTTATTGCTCAGCTCAGGATTATATATATTTGGGTAACCACTTAATCGCTTGCCCTTCCTTCCTCCCCACACACACACTTCCATCCATTTCCCTCTGCATCTCTGTGTCTCAAAACCAATCCATAATCCATACACCTATTCGGCTATATAGAACATCAATTTCCTAGGTTGTTTTTTTGTGTTTTGTTTTTTACAGCAAAGGAGTCAGTTCAAGGGCATAAAAAAAGGTAAGAAATGTGGAAAAAAAAGCCCACTACTCGTTTTAGAGGTTCTAGAGGTTTTAGAGTTCTGTTCAATTTTTAATAAGGAGTATTAGTTTAACATTGCAGCGTATACCCTCCTTCTTTCATTATAAGTATGCATAATATGGTCGGAACCGCACTATATACTTTACCCGCTCAGATAATGTGAATTTCACCCATTATCTTTATTTTTTTTGCCCGTGTCGGTCTATTATTCTTTTGGGGTTTTATATATTCAGAGGTTTGTTTGTTTTACTTCTTTTCGCTATGGCGCCATCCATCTATCTACCTCATCCATTCATTCAGCCATTTATTTATCATTCATCCATCCGAGTATCTATCTGTCCACTCTCGATTAATTGATTCACCTTCAAACATATCACATTTCAGGTTTTATTTTCCAGTCCTTTGCTTCTTATTAATCAGGCCTGTCCTCAATGTTTTGTTTGCAGGGTGTGATGGAGAGAGGGTTACCAACTCTCTCTCTCTCTCTCTTTCTCTACCAATTCTCTCTCTCTCTCTCCTTTCCTCTCTTTGTCCCCATATATCTTGTCACCTCCTTTCCTTTTTTTCCTTCTTCCTTTCTTCTCAACCTCTCTCCATCCCTCTCTCTCTCTCCTCAAGCTATCCACCTCGCTGCCAGTCTCCGTCCCACCGTCTCCCACTCAAATCCTTCACTTCATTCCTCCCTTCCTGCCTCTTCATATCACTCACACACCAATCCAGCTGTCCCTTCCTTTTTCCTTCCCCTCATCCCTCACTCCTCATCTCCCTTCATCTCCCCATTACTCGCTCCCATCCCTCACTGTCATACCTCCCCGCACGCACTTACCCCTCCGTCTCCCTTCTTGCAGGTGGTGGAGGGCGACGCACTGGTCTTCGCCCTCAGAGGAAGTGTGGCCACCAAGAAGAGCTTCGTCTCACAGGGCTCCGAAGTGACCCTCAAGTTCGACCCCGAGGAGGATACCGATAACACTGGCTTCCTCCTGCAGTACTCTTGGCTCCTGGAGAGTAAGTACCACGAGAGAGAGAGAGAGAGAGAGAGAGAGAGAGAGAGAGAGAGAGAGAGAGAGAGAGAGAGAGAGAGAGAGAGAGAGAGAGAGAGAGAGAGAGAGAGAGAAATACAATTAACACCATTTTTATCAAAGAGATACACTCTCCCTCCACCCCCTCAACCCACCCACCCATCCACACACACACACACACACACACACACACACACACACACACACACCTTCAGCAACAAGTCGAAGCTAATGATGTTGTTCGGGATGTTTTGAGTCGATTCGGGAAAGTTTGGACGTGCTTGTCACCTGCCCTCCCCCCCTCCCCCCCCCCCTCACACACACACACACACGCACACACACTCTTCCAGTCCAACGCCTCCTCCGCGCAATCCTTTTCTTCTTTTTTTTTTCTTTCTTACGTTTTCTCTTCCACTTATTCTCTTCGAACCAGTAACTCTTTTTTTTTTTTTTTTTTTAATAGAGCGATAGTTTGATGTCTATATATCTCTGTTTTCTCTTTTTCTTCCTGCTCCGTACATTTTTTTTTCTTACATTTTCTCTTCCACTATTATTTCCTTAACCAGTAACTTCTTTTGGGGGGATAGAGTGATAGTTTGTTGTCCATATTTCTCTATTTTTTCTTTTTTTATCTGCTCAGTTCAATCCCTTCTTTCATTCTTATTTCTTCCTCCACTATTTGTCCCTTAACCAGTAACTTATTTGGGGGAGAGTGTGAAAAAATTTAGTCCATATTTCTCTATTTTTCTGTTCAATCCCTTCTGCCCTTCTCCTATCTTCTCTTTATTTCACCCTAAAACCTGTAACTTTTTTCTATGGTGCGAGAGTTTGTCGTCCTAATTGCCCGTTTATTTTTTTTGTGTGTTTGTGTTGTTTTTTTCATCTTTCCTGCTTCTATATTATCTCCTAGTACAATACCTCCCTACAGCCCTATCTCTCTTTCTTTCGTTTTCCCTTTCATATTTCCCCAGGACGAGTAACTCTTTCTATGGTGTCAAAGTTTGTTGCCCTAATTGCCTATACTTCTACTGTTCTCTTTTTCATCTCTGCGTCTTCTTTATGGTGTGTGGGTGTGTGGGTGTGGGTGTTGGTTGTCCTTGTCTTTCTCGTTAGGTGTTCGTAAGGGTGTGACGCAAGAGGGAATGGGAGAGAGGGAGCGGGGAAGCAGAGGAGGGTACAATCGCCTCAGTCGGATCTGATCATGTCTGTTCTCTTTCTTCTTCGCGGTAAAAGGATTCAGACCGTTGACCTAATAAGAACAACAGGAAAAGTATGTCTATAATGTTTATTGCTCCTCTGTTTAAAGCCGAAAGAATTGCCAGAGTGAAATATTAAGCTGAAGTACAGAGATGGCTTAATGATCCACAATTAAGGAGCGAGAAGGAAAGGCGCTCAAAGAAAAGTTTATTCGGATTTTGTTGGTGATAGATGAAGAAGTGGAGTAGGTGTGAGTGAAAGAGTTATTTTTTTTTTCTTTTAGTTAACGAAGCGGCTTTTTAGGAGAAGCGAGTAGCGGGATATTTTTTTATTATTGTGTCCTTATTTTGTGCCCTTGAGCTGTCTCCTTTGTTGTAAAAAAAAACATTGAAAAAAAAAGCCCGCTAATCACTGCTCCTATAAAGAGAGAAAAATAAGAGTGATCGAATGAGAGTGAAAGAGTGAAGGTCCAGAAGAGTTAGTTATTTCTTTGGGTATTTCTTCCTATTTTTTATGTTTATATGTTTTATGCAATTTATCTTTCTTGTTTATTTATTTGTTTACTTCTTATCCTTATTTCTTTATGCTCTTTCTCAGCTTCGTAATTTGAACCTTTTAGTGGTCGAGGTTTGGTTATATTATTTATTTTTCTACGTTTATTTATTTGTTTTCTTTTATCTTTTTTTCTTCATTGTCATCTCAGCTACACGATTAATTAATATCTTCTTGTGATCGAGGTCAGGTCAGGATACATAGGAAAACTGGAGGATTAATTAGTCGGTATTGTGGGCGGCAACATCTGAGTTTAAGACTGATGCGCCGAGTAACTTATCTTTTATTGACGTGAGAGTTTTTTTTTTTTTTTTACAGCAAAGGAGACAGCACAAGGGCACAAAAAAAAAGAAAACAACAATAAAAACAAGTCCGCTACTCGCTGCTCCTGTAAACAAAACATAAATAAAACGAAAAAAACAAACAAAAGCGAGAACAAATACATGAAATAGAGGAAAAAAGAGAGTTAGTGATGTGATTAGGCTGGTTGTTTCTACGGGTACCTGCGTCAACCAACACCTTCCCTCCACTATAGCAAGAGAGTGAAACAGTGAAGGGGGAGAAAATTGTGCGTTGCTAAAGAGTAATACCATCTCTTCCTTTCCTTTCCTTCTCCCTCCTTAATTGTGGATCATTAAGCCATCTCTGTACTTCAGCTTAATATTTCACTCTGGCAATTCTTTCGGCTTTAAACAGAGGAGCAATAAACATTATAGACATACTTTTCCTGTTGTTCTTATTAGGTCAACGGTCTGTCGCCGGTTGCAAAATCTTAATACTGCAGTAATCCACGGCGTAACTTATGTATTCTGAAGTTATTGCTAGAGCGAAACATTGAAGGTAAAGAATGATGTGCCGCTGATAAATAATGCCTTCTCTAACGTCCCCTGTCGCCGGTAGAGTGGGTCGCGAAATCCGATGTTAAGACTGTAATGCAACGAGTAACTTTTATTTTTATTGGAGTGTGTGTGAATTAAAGAGTGAAAGTGAAGAATAGTGTTTCGCTAATCGCTATTCGTCCCCTGTCGCCGGTGGAGTGGGTCGCGAAATCCAATGTTAAGACTGAAATGCAACGAGTAACTTATTTTTATTGGAGTGTGTGTGAGTTAAAGAGTGAAGGTGCAGAATAGTGTAGCGCTGAAGTGTAACACCACCTCCTATTCGTCCCCTGTCGCCGGTGGAGTGGGAGGCAAAATCCAATCTTAAGCCTGTAATCCACCGGGTAACTTTTATTTCCCGGTCTCACACACACGTTAATGCGAGGTAAAGACCACTCAAATCTCAGCCCCGCGAAGACGCCTTACTTATTTATCCTTTAATGCCTCCGTGGCGGCGTCCTGAAGCCCTCCTCGTCACAATCAAGGAGGTTATGACGCACCTTCCCTCAACACCTCTCTGTTTTGCATGATTACACGACCCATGACTTGCTCTGCTGGTGAAGGGAAGGTGCTGGCTGACTGTTGAAGTGATGGTTAGATGTTGGTTGACTGCTATGGTGGAGGGAAGCTGTTGGTTGACTTGCTATGGTGGAGGTCAGGTCTTGGTTAACTGCTGTGGTGGAGGGAAGGTCTTGGTTGACTGCTATGGTGGAGGGAAGATGTTGGTTGACTTGCTATGGTGGAGGTGAGGTGTTGGTTGACTGCTATGGTGGGGTTGAGGTGATGGTTGACTTGCTATGGTTGAGGGAAGGTGTTGGTTGACGCACATACCCGTAGAAACAACAAACCTTCCCACATCACTAACTCTTTTTTCCTCTATCCCATGTATCTGTTCTTGCTCTATTTGTTTATCCGTTTTATTTATATTTTGTTTAGCTACACGATTCACATAATCTTTGTCATCGATGTTAGGTTAGGTTAAGTAGGAAGAATAAAAAGGAACGTCAGGGCTTGGGCGAGAAGGGGGAATAGAGAGAACTTCCAGCTATTCGATTCATATCTTCTTGTTATCGTGGAAAGGGAGAATAAAAAATAATGGATGGGAGAAGTCAAGAAAGGGAAAAAGAAGAGAAAGTGAAAAGGAAAGGCGGAGGAGATATTGGAAGAAATTACAGTAGGAGGGAAAGGGAGAGGAAACTACGATAAATCTTTCTGGTCGAGGTTAGGTTAGGTTAGGTCGGAAGAGGAAGAATATAAGAATGTAAGGAAGACGACGAGAATGGAAAGAAAGAAGGATTGAAAAGTGGAAAGACAGGAGGAGATGAAGAAAGAGATTACAACAGGAGGGAAAGAGAGGAAACTACGATAAATCTTTGTGGTCGAGGTTAGGTTAGGTTAGGTCGGAAGAGGAAGAATATAAGAATGTAAGGAAGACGAACGAAAATAGAAAAGGCAGGAGGAGATGAAGAAAGAGATTACAAAAGGAGGAAAAGAGAGAGAAAACTACGAGAAATCTTTGTGGTCGAGGTTAGGTTAGGTTAGGTTAGGTCGGAAGAGGAAGAATGGAAGAGAGAGGAGAGAAAGGGAAGAAAGAAATAACGAAAAGTGGAAAGGCAGAGGAGATGAAGAAAGAGATCACAATGGAAGGGAAAGAGAAAACTACGAGAAATCTTTGTGGTCGAGGTTAGGTTAGGCTCAGTTAGGTCGGAAAGGAAGAATATAAGAAAGGAAGGGAGACGGCGAGAAAGGGAAGAAAGAAAGATTGAAAAGATGAAAGACAGGAGGAGATGATGGAAAAAATTACAATGGAGAGAAAGGGAGAGAAAACTACGAGAAATCTTTGTGGTCGAGGTTAGGTTAGGCTCAGTTAGGTCGGAAAGGAAGAATATAAGAATGGAAGGGAGACGGCGAGAAAGGGAAGAAAGAAAGATTGAAAAGACGAAAGACAGGAGGAGGTGAAGGAAGAAATTATCATAGGAGGGAAAGAGAAAAACAACTACGATAGCAATACTTCTTATCATCTACAGAGGGGAAGCTTATGATAGTCTCTTCTTATTTTTTTTTTTTTACTTATCGGAGGTGAGATGTTGTTGTTTATTTTTTCTCTCTGTGTCATCTCATAATTGTTACATTGAAAGATAATTTGGTTAGATGACTCAGACACTCTCACGAAGACTTCTTTTGTCATATATTTAAAGTAATATTTCCTTGCATTTTACTATTTTATGATATGATATGATATTTATGATATGATATTTTATGATATGATTTTCCGAGCAGTGAGTAGCGGGCTTTTTTTTATTGTTGTTTTCTTTTTATTTTACGCCCTTGCACTGTCTCCTCTGCTGTAAAAAAAAAATATCCAGTGTAGTGCTCCTCTAAACTCTTTTTGTTTATAGGAGTAGCGATTAACGGGCTTTTTTCATCATTGTTTCCTTTTTTTGTTTTGCCCTTGAGTTGTTTCCTTTGCTGTAAAAAAAAAGAAAGTAACGATTTAAACTTCCTCCCCCACTTAGTTCCGGGTAATGTTTTGCGCCTCTTTGATACGAAACTGTTATGATATTTCCAATTATTTTTACCATTTGGTGTTTTTCAGCGTTATAGCGAATAGCCCCTCATCTTTTTTTTCTCTAGGTTATCTTGTTCATAGTGACGATTTCCCGCCTCTTTGGTACGAATCTGGAGTGATATTTCCCTTTGTTTTACCTCTGTTATGTTTTTCGGTCTGCAGAGAGCGTCCCTCTTATTTTTTAGGTCCACGTGCCGTCGGTGGTGTGTCCGTGTTTTCCGTCCGTTCAAGGCCCCGGTGTTTATTTTTACGAGGGTCGACGAAAGAAAAATGGGGGTCGCTGGATTTGTTCTGGTGCAGCTGTCAACTTTTATGGGGCGCGAAGTATGCAGCAGTTAGCACAACCGGCAACATATCTTCTAACTCGCTCGCTGGTGGGCTCAAAACAAGGCCAGTTGGCGCGCGTGGACTTAAATTACAGGCTGAGCCGCCGCAACGCGCAAATCTCACCCGTTCGTCTTCCGAGTATGATCTTAAACCTGCAGAATAAGAACCTCTCGCTTAGAAACAAGGATAGAGGGCTTACATGAAGGTCAGATATGGGTTGGGGAGGACTTACCTTATTGCCAGCCTCCCTCAGAACGCACATTTCCCATTCTTTCATCTTCCGTGGCTGGTTAAAACTCCTATTTATCGATGTTTGTTTGTTTGTTTTTGCGTTCGTTATTGGTCAGAAGCTACGAAAATGCAATGGGATGAGTACGATAATATTTGACAACGCTGGTAGAGAGTGTGTTTCATCAGCGAGAGACGAGATTGGGCACGGAGGTTACCTGGTACGTGTGCCCGCTCGCTGTTTGCTCCGAGCGATTGGACTTTTTTACGTGTTTTTTTTTTTATTTGTTTGGCCGAGGCTGGCTGAGAGGAAGGCGGCGGTGCTTGTACTGAAGATATCTAAAGCATATATCCGTGTTTGTATGTTTGTTTCTCTCTCTCTGTCTCTGTCTGTCTGTCTGTGTATCTCTCTCTCTCTCTCTCTCGCTCTCTCTCTCACACACACACACACTCACACACACACACACACACACTAACCGGAGGACAAAATACAGCAAAGATGAGTATCCAGTGGAGTGATTACCTGATACCTAACACCTGAGCCCCGTAACAAGGTGAGAGGCGCGCTGAGGCAGGTGACACACGACACCTGTTCACTAGGGTCCCGCCGCTACCCGAGAGTGAAATTAATTGCAGCTGAAAATAAACCGACGTATCTATAGGTCTCCGTATAGATAGACTTTTCTTTTTTTCTCTCTTTTTTATTTCCCTTTTTTTCTGGTGTGATCTTTTTTGAGGGAAATGTTTAATGGAAGTACGGATTGATTAATGGCATCTGAATATAAGCGGATGTATCTCTAAGTTTCATTATATTTTTTTCTCGATTTTTCTTGTTCCTGCACCATTTCCTTTTCTTCATTTTTTCTCTTTCTTGTACCATTTCCCTTTATCATTTATTCGTATTCCTAAACCATTTCCCTTTCCTCAAATGTTCGTGTTCCTAACTTTCCGAAGTATATATGATTATTATTATTATTATTATTATTATTATTATTATTATTATTATTATTATTATCATTATTATTTCTCGTTCCTGCTCCATTTAATTTTTTTCCCATTTTTCTCTTTCCTGCACCATTTCCCATTCTCCTTTTTTCGTGTTCCTCTCCCGTTATCCTTCCTCACTGCGTCATCTTATCTTTCCTATTCATTTCCCTTCTCACTCTCTCCTGCTCATGCCCATCAGACTCCTTAGGCAAATGAGAGATCAAGTTTTCAGCATCTTAACGCTCTATAATCCGCTTCTTGTCATTGTTGCCAGATTGTCTTACTCTTGACCTCTCTTTCGCCCACCTCTTTTGATTCTTTATATAGGAGCAGCGAGTAGCGGGCTTTTTTTTATTATTGTTTCCTTTTTTTGTGCCCTTGAGCTGTCTCCTTTGTTGTAAAAAAAAACTCAGCTTGTCTTACTCAGCTTCTTATATTTACCGACTTCCGACCCAAAAACTGTCTCGTGGACCCCAATAAGGAGATTCACTTATAATTATCGTTAAAATAGTTAATTCCTGATGTTTCTTGGCAATAGTTAGGCGTCAGAAACCGTTAAGTACTATGCTCTGAGTACGACAATCTGACAACGGTGCTTCTTGCTCCTTTTTCCATCTCTAGTTTCATCCTTCCTGCTTCCTTTTATAATCCGTTTATCTCCCTGTTCCTTCTTCACTAATGAGAGACACCTTTGAAACTCGTAAAATTCGACCGTTTTAATCTGGAAACACCTTATCTTTTTTTTTTTTTTTTGCTATCATTGAAGACAAAAAAAAAATCTAAACTCTGGGTGATTCCAATACGGAGGAAGAAAGGGAAGAGATAATGAGGGTGATAATAGGGAAGGGAGAGAGGGAAGGAGGGAGGGAGAGGAAGGGTGAGGTGAGAGAAGGGAAACTGGGCTGGAGGTAGAGGTTAGGTTAGGTTAGGTTAGGGATGGAGGTAGAGTAGAGGGGGAAGAGGAAGAGAGGAGGGTAAAGAGGAAGAGAGGGAAGGGAAGATAATGAGGGAGAAGGGGGAGAAAGGGGAGAAATATTGAGGTAGGAAAAGAGGTAAGAGGTTGGGAGAGAAAGATGCCATGCGTTGAGGAAGGGAAGGAGGTAGGAGGAAGCGAGGGGGGGGAGAGAGAGAGAGAGAGAGAGAGAGAGAGAGAGAGAGAGAGAGAGAGAGAGAGAGAGAGAGAGAGAGAGAGAGAGAGAGAGAGAGAGAGAGAGAGAGAGAGAGAGAGAGAGAGAGAGAGAGAGAGAGAGAGAGAGAGAGAGAGAGAGAGAGAGAGAGAGAGAGAGAGAGAGAGAGAGAGAGAGAGAGAGAGAGAGAGAGAGAGAGAGAGAGAGAGAGAGAGAGAGAGAGAGAGAGAGAGAGAGAGAGAGAGAGAGAGAGAGAGAGAGAGAGAGAGAGAGAGAGAGAGAGAGAGACCATGCGTTGAGGTAGGGAAGAAGGAAATGTTATGGAAACGAGAAGAGAAGGGAAGGAAGGAACTGGAGGAGGTAGAAGAAGAAAGAGAGTTAACAAATGAGGGATTGAGGTTACATGGAAGTATAGGAAGAAAAGAGAAGAGAAGGGAAGGGAGGAACTGGAGGAGGAGGTAGAAGAGAGCGAGTTAACAAAGGAGGGATGGAGGAAACATGGAAATAGGTAGAGAAAGTAAACACACATTGAGATAGGGAAGAAAGAAGGAAGAAAGGAAGGAAAGTAAAAAAACAGGAAAGAGGAAAAGTAACTGGAGATTGAGATACGGAGAAAGAGAAAGAGGAAGCGGCAAAAAATAATAGGAAGATGTAATAACCGAGATAGGAACGATAAAAAAATGTCATAGATCATTAGAGAAGAGGAAGAGGACGGAAGCAAGGAAACAAAGGGAAGGCGGTTAATAAAATGGAAGAAAAAAATGACCAGAATATGAATTGAAAGAGGAAGGAAAGCAGAGGGGAGGCAGCAGGGGGAAGAGCAGGAAAAAGAAGGAAAAAAACGTGTTGAACAATAGGATAAGAAAAAAAATTGAAGAAAGACGATACGGACAGAGCCTCAAAGGGAAGGAGAGATAAGAAAAGGTTGTGTGTTGAAAGGGAGGTAGGGAGGGAGGGGAAAAAGTCAGAGAAAAACTAATGCTAGGCTAAGATATCGTGGAGGAGGAGGAGGAGGAGGAGGAAGAGAGAAAGAGAAAGAGAGATAGAGAAGTTACATGCAATACGGAAGAAATAGCACTGTGAGAGAGAGAGAGAGAGAGAGAGAGAGAGAGAGAGAGAGAGAGAGAGAGAGAGAGAGAGAGAGAGAGAGAGAGAGAGAGAGAGAGAGAGAGAGAGAGAGAGAGAGAGAGAGAGAGAGAGAGAGAGAGAGAGAGAGAGAGAGAGAGCAAGAGCGAGAGAGAGAGAGAAAGAAAGAAACAGAGCAGGGAAAGCTAAATGAAAACACCAAATATATATAAACTTCACCAAGAAAAAAGTATAACAACCAGCAATCACTTGACATATGGAAGAAGGGTGGGACAAGAATAGAGAAGGGAGGAAGGAAGGATGTAATTAAGGGGAAGGGAAGAAGGGACTGAGGAAGGGACTGGAAGGAAGGAGAGAAATGAAGGGGAGGTCTAATGGAAGGAAGTCATGTAGGAAGAAGGCATGGAGCAGGAATGAGGGGAAAGATGTGATGGAGGGCGTCGGGAAGGATGTATAGTGAAAGGGAAGGGAAGAAGGGAATGGAAAAGGAAGAAGGGAAATGAAAGGGAAAGCGATCTGATATAAGGTATGAGGTTGACAGCAGGTAAGCAGGAGCAGATATCATGGGACAGGTGTGAGGGAGGGCGTCAGGAAGGATGTATAGTTAAGGGGAATGGAGGAGGGAGGAGGGAAGTGAAAGGGAAAGCGATCTGATATAAGGTATGAGGTTGACAGCAGGTAAGCAGGAGCAGATATCATGGGACAGGTGTGAGGGAGGGCGTTAGGAAGGATGTATAGTTAAGGGGAATGGAGGAGGGAGGAGGGAAATGAAAGGGAAAGCGATCTGATATAAGGTATGAGGTTGACAGCAGGTAAGCAGAAGCAGGTATCATGGGACAGGTGTGAGGGAGGGCGTTAGGAAGGATGTATAGTTAAGGGGAATGGAGGAGGGAGGAGGGAAGTGAAAGGGAAAGCGATCTAATATAAGGTATGAGGTTGACAGCAGGTAAGCAGGAGCAGGTATCATAGGACAGGTGTAAGCAGTGTTGCCAGAGTGTCATACTTACCATACGTCTTGTCCCGATTCTGACCCATAACGGTTGCCCCAAAAAACACCTGTAATCAACCATATTAACGATAACTCTAATCAGATATCGGCATTTGTGTGGGTAAGACAGTTTTGGGTCTGAGAATGAGAGTGTTTTAAGTACGATAATCAGAAGTGAGTGCGAGGGAGAGCCCCAGGATTATGGGATCAGGTGAAGGGAAGGAGTCGGATCAGATTCTCGTTGCTTTTCTGGTCTTTCGCCGTGCATAAGAGTTCCTAAATGTAGTTTCCTTTCACTCCTCTTCCTCCTCCCCTCCTCCATAATCATCTCCTGCTAATGCTTCTCCTCCTCAACTTCCTTCCACACCTACGCCGTTACGAGCTCTTCTTTCTCGTCCTTCTTCTCCTCCTTTTCCTCCTTTTAATCAGTATGGTCATCCTCCTCCTCCTCCTCATCATCATCATCATCATCATCTCCCTCTCTTCCTCACCCCTCCCACTTCCACCATTATCATCTCCTCCTCCTCCTCCTCCTTTTCACCTTCTTCCCACACCTCCATCACGAGCTCCTCTTCCTTCTAATCCTCTTAATCATCATCATCATTATCCCCCTCATCTCCCTTGCTATTTCGGAGTCCCTGACGTAACCAAGGTGGGTGGACGGGCTGCAGCATCCCTCGAGCTCTGTGTCACACTATCCCGTAGCCCCGCGAATGTCCGGCCAGCGTTTCCAAATTATCGCACTCACCGCATTGCTTTTTCGTAGATTCTGACCTATGACGAATGCAAAAACAAACAAACAAACATCAATCAGGAGTTTTGACGCTAACTTGAATTTTCTATCGTTATTTGTGTAGGTACGAGAGTTTGAGGCTTAAAAGTAATAAAGATGAAGTGGTGAATACGATAATCTGTCAACGCTCTCCCCGTCATGTGTTTTGGGACCAGCGGCGGGAGACGGGCGTTAAATTTGCCGTGAAAGTCGCTGTTATAAGTCTTGGAAGCCTACCTGTTATAAGCCAAGGGCGCGGTGTAATGGCATGGTGATGTTATTCCTTAAGAGATATGAAATTGTCTAAAAAAAAAAATGAAACAGAAAAATCATATAATTCATTGTCTGTAGTGTTAAAATTCCTATGAAAGTCACTGTTAACGGCCAAGGTCGCGGTATAGCACAGTGATGTTATATCCTTTAAAAGATGTGAAACAGTAGTCTAAAAGGAGTAAAAAGATTAAAAAAAAAAAACTACCATCGAATTCATTGTCTGTAGTGTTAAAATTCCTATGAAAGTCACTGTTAAAAGCCAAGGTCGCGGTATAGCAGCGATGTTATATCGTTTAAGAGATGTGAAACAGTAGTCTAAAAGGAGTAAAAAGATTAAAAAAAAAAAACTACCATCGAATTCATTGTCTGTAGTGTTAAAATTCCTATGAAAGTCACTGTTAAAAGCCAAGGTCGCGGTATAGCAGCGATGTTATATCGTTTAAGAGATGTGAAACAGTAGTCTAAAAGGAGTAAAAAGATTATAAAAAAAACTACCATCGAATTCATTGTCTGTAGTGTTAAAATCCCTATGAAAGTCACTGTTAAAAGCCAAGGTCGCGGTATAGCACAGTGATGTTATAGCCTTTAAAAGATGTGAAACAGTTCTCTAAAAGGAGTAAAAAGATTAAAAATACATCATCGAATTCATGCCCTTCAGTTTTGAGAGTGATGATAAGCTTGCCACGAAAGACACTGATAAAACCCACAGTGATGTTATATCCTTTAAAAGATAATAGAAATGGTTGTCTAAAAATGATCGAAAAGAAAAGTAATCATTTTAACTGAATTTGCCATATTACTGAAATCACAAGACTGTCTGATTGTGTGTTCTTGGCCAGTGGAGCCTGAGACCAGTTTTCATTCTCACACTAACGAGAGGAAAAGCGTGCCACAAAAAAATCCATCACTTTTAAATCAGGAAAAGAAAAAGAGAATTAAGTCCAAACCTCCTTTCAACTCAAGATTATATAAGTCCATATTTTCAAACATTTCATCACCCAAGAACACATATTTGACAGGGCTTTCGTAGGAGTTCGGGGCATTTCCAGGAGGAGTTCTATGACCCTGGTGGTAGTCTGACCCTTCTTCTGTACCTTGAACCAAAAGAAGCGTGCCACAAAAAATCCATCACTACTAATTCAGGAAGAGAAAAAAAGATTAAGTCCTAACCTCCTTTCAACTCAAGAAGACTAAATAAGTCCATATTTTCAAACATTTCATCACCCAAAAAACACATATTTGACAGGGCTTTCGTAGGAGTTCGGGGCATTTCCAGGAGGAGTTCTATGACCCTGGTGGTAGTCTGACCCTTCTTCTGTACCTTGAACGTAAAAAAGCACTCCTTACAACCCGATTGATCCCCTCTTTGACCTTTAGAAATAGCTGATGTGAGGAGAGGGTCTTACAATTCTGACCTAAGTGGGATAAGGGATAAAGAGAATAAAGAGGGAATAGGGTGCAGGTCTTTAGACTTCGCCAACCTTCAGCTACTCTGACTCATTCATACAGTTACTCATTTACTCACTCTTTCACTCACCCATTCACTCACTCTCACTCATCCAATCACTCACTCACTCTGCCGTTCTTTTATGTCTTTCCTTTCTTCTTTCACAGACTCACTTTCACTCACTCACTCACTCACTCACTCACTCACTCACCAACACTCACACATCCTTTCACCGCCAATCCCTCGCTCACTTACTCAATCACTCACCAACACTCACACATCCTCTCACCGCCAATCCCTCGCTCACTTACTCAATCACTCACCAACACTCACACATCCTCTCACCGCCAATCCCTCGCTCACTTACTCAATCACTCAGTCGACTTCTTCAACAGGTAAATTGCTTCTGCCATTTGCACCTGGCGCCCCGGTGTTCAACCCTGATAGAGAGAAAATTAGGGGTGGAGGGAGGGAGGGAGGAAGAGAGGGAGGCAGGACGCGTGAGACGGAGCAAGGGAGGGAGGTGAGAGCCGGCCAGGTTAAGGAGCGAGGAAAAGTGAAGATGATGAGAGAGTGAGACGGAAAAGGAGGAAGGTGAGAGAGAAAGAAAGTTGGGAAGAGTGTGGACGGCAGAGAGAGAGAGAGGATGGATATTGTGGAAAAGTGCAGAGGGGAAACAAGAAATGGAAGAGAGAGCAAGAAATGGGAACAGGGGAGCGAAGAAGCGGGAAAAGGTAAAGATGATTGAGGAAAGGAAAGCCGAGTTGTTGAAAAAGTGCAGGAGAAAAATTAGAAAGCGAAGACGCAGGGCGAAAAAGGCTTCAGAAAGGATGCAAGAGGAAGGTAACCGAAGAAGGCGAAGAAGAAGAGGTTTTAATGAGGTGGAACAAAGAAGAGAATGGAGGAGGAAAGAAAAGAGAAAAAGAGGAGGAAGGGAGGTAGGAGATAGGTAAGCTAAGGAGGAGAAGAAAAAAAGGGATTTGGTGAGATGCGATACAAAGAAAAATGGAGGGAAAAAAGAAGAGAAAGAGAGACAGGGAAGGAGAAGGAAAGAGAAAGGAGGAGGAAAGAAAAGAGAAAAAGGGGAGGAAGAGAGGCAGGAGATAGGTAACCGAAGAAGGGGAAGAAAAAAAAGGATTTGATGAGATGCGATACAAAGAAAAATGGAGGGAAAAAAGAAGAGAAAGAGAGAAAGAAAGGTTAGAGAGGAGTTAGACAGGGGAAGAGTATGATGAAATGGGAGGCAGGGGAGAGAGAAAGAGGAAGAGGAAGAGGAAGAGTAGGAGGAGATGGAATGAGGAGCGGAGGGAAAGCAGAAATCTGTTACCTCTTTGATCTCGTTTGAGTAAGAATTTTATGCCATTTGCAGTCATTGGATGGAAATTATAAGCAGTTAATAGAGGGAAAAAAGGCGAGGGAGGGCGGGCTGTGATTGGAGGGGAAATAAGTTGATTGTAGCACGAAATTGTGTGAGCGTTTGAAGATTATTTTTCATTTATTTTGAATTTGAATTAGAATTTTTGAGGCCAGATTTTGTTCCCCACTTCTTTGAGGTTTTGCTTACTGGGGATGAGTTAATTTTCTCTCTGATATATTTTGTTTATCTGTTCTTTTTTTTTCTGTATATCCGCTTCTATATTTTTTTTATGTTAGAAAGCTCGAATTTCTGCCAGACTTAAATTTATGTGCGTCAGGGAGAAGAATGAGTAACAAGTTATAGTGCTTTTTTTTATATATATTGTACATCAGAGGAACCCTTCGAAGGCACACACACAAAAAAAAAAAAAAAACGGGGAAAAGAAAAGCCCACAAACTGCCGCTTTCCAAAAATAAAAATGAAAGAGAATTCCTAAAAACTCTTCAGAAACAGTTGGAGAAGCGTCTTGAAACTCCCTAAAGTAACTGTGAAGGTAATGTGGAAAGAGTGTTAAGTTTAGCGTGGGAAGATATGACGTAGGATGTGGAGAGGTGCAATGTGGAGCGGTGTTATGGGAAGGTATGAGGTGGGATGTGGAGAGGTACATTGTGGAGCGGTGTTATGGGAAGGTATGAGGTGGGATGTGGAGAGGTACATTGTGGAGCGGTGTTATGGGAAGGTATGAGGTGGAATGTGGAGAGGTGTTATAGGAAGGTATGACGTGGGATGTGGAGAGGTGCAATGTGGAACGATGTTATAGGAAGGTATGAGGTGGGATGTGGAGAGGTCTAATGTGGAGCGGTGTTATGGATCAGAGTGGGAAGGTATGGCATTTAGTGTGAAAAATTGTAAAGTGGAATGATGTTATGGATCAGAGTGGGAATGACGTGTTAATGCTACTTAGAAAGGTGGGAATGGGGTTATATTTTTACCTGTCCGACCTCCCTCTGATGGACGTGAGAATGTTCCACCTCCTCATATACCCATGTCCAGTGTTTAGTTTTATATAATTTCTCTTTCCTCAAACCTCTAATTCTTTCTTGCTATTCTATCTCTATTTTCTCTATTTGTGTAATTTTGTTTCTTTTCCCGCTGTTGCATTTCTTCAACCTCGCTCTCTGTTCATATATTCGCTTCTTTTTCTAGTGTTCTTTTTATATCATTTTCCTGTGCTGTCATTTTTGCCATTTCTTCCACTTACAATTCCGTCTATTTTCTTATATTTCTTCCGTCACTTTTTTTATTCATCCTTACATGTATTCCCTCCTCCCACACTCTTTCTCATCTCCATTTTTTATTCCATCTTCTCTTTCTTTTCCCGCCTTGGCAGGAGATCACGGTGGCAGGGATGTGTATATGGGAGAGTGGCATCGATGGTGGAGTAAGGAGATGGGAGGCTGTAGGCTGAGTGTTGTGGTCGGGGGGAGCTGGAGGTGGCAGGGATCTGAGTGGGTGTGCGTGTGGGCGGGGGCTGTAGGCGGCAATAGGTTACGGTTGAAGCGATATGTGGAGAGCCCTCGTACAAATCTCTCGTGTCTTTTTCATGGTCGATGGTCACTTTTTAATGGTCTTTATAATGGTCACATAGGGTTGGGAGGACTTAAGTGTCAAGTGGTCACAAGTGCCTCTCGGTAGAACGTGTAGGAGGCGCTGGGATGGACCCTCCTGGCTCTCTTCAACACTCTCTCTCAAGCTCTTCTTCTTTGAGTGTGCGTGAGAGAGGAGAGAAAATGGTCCAGAAGGTGAGGCGTACTGTGGGTTTGGTAAGGATGTGGCGGCTCTGGCAACTGTGGCGATGTTAAGGGGATATTACACTGGGCAAATTTTCCGTTGCGTGGTTCTCAGTTGTTTCTTGTTATTGCTGATGATGATGATGGTGAGTAATACCGTCGTCCTTCAGTGAAATCTACCGTAGCTTTGGAAGATCGTGGACACGTCGGAAAACCACGGAAATATGAGAACCACGCCAGCGGAAATCGTGGTTTGACTGAAGACCCACGGAAAATTTGCCCAGCGTAATAGTCCCTCTAAGGCTTTCTGGTGAGCTTGTCTTCTGAGGGGTGTTTGGGACGAAGGATGCTTGTAGGATGTTTGGTGTTGTGTGGGCTTAAGTAGACATTCTTTTTGTTTTATTTGTTTTGTTTTGTTTTTTACAGCAAAGGAAACAACTCAAGGGAAAAAAAAAATAATGAAAAGAAGCCCTCGTGTGTGTGTTCGTGTGTTCGTGTGTTTGTCTGATTTCTTCTTCTCTCTCTCTCTCTCTCTCTCTCTCTCATTATACTTGGTCACGGTCTCTCTTTCTCCCTCACGCAAAGACAAACAAACTTCTTTTTCTTTTCTTTTTTTCTTCTTGTTTTAACACTCACCACCATTTCTCTTTTTTTCTTGTTTCCTCTAATTTATCTTTTTTTCATGTATTCTATTTTATTTTCTTCTCGACGTTGCATATTCCTTGTTTCTCTATCACTCTATTTATGTATTGTATTTTCCGTCCAGTGTTTAATTTTATATCATTTCTCTTTCAAACCTCTACTTCCTTCTTGCTTTTTTATCTGTATTTTTCCCAATTTGTGTATTTTTTTTTCCTTTCCCGCTGTTGCATTCCGTCTATCTCGCTCTCTGTTTATATATTCCCTTTTTTTTCTAGTGTTCTTTTTTATATAATTTCCCTTTGCTCTCCTTTTGCCATTTCTTCCACTCGCAATGTAGTCAAATTTTCTTTTAATTTCTTCCGTCACCTTTCTATTCATCCTTCATACCTGCTTTCCCTCCTCCCACACTCCTTCTCATCTCCATCTCTTGTTACATTTTCTTTTCCTTTACCTTCTTTATCTCTGACTTTCTTTTCTCTTTTACTGTATCTTTTTTCTCCGTCCTCTCATCTCTTTTTTTATTTAATTTTCTCTCGCCTCTACTTCCTTCCACTTTCTCTCTCTCTCTCTCTCTTTCTGTGTGAATCTCAATCCCTCAGGATCTCAAGTCGACATTTTCCTTATTCTCTCTCGTTTCAGCTCTTCCTCCCACCTCATTTATTCTATGGTGTCTTCTTCTTCTTCTTCTTTTTCATCATCATCTTCATCTTCATCTTCATCAACTTCATCTTCATCTTCATCTCTATCTTCTTCTTCTTCTTCTTCTTCATCTTCTTCTTCTTCTTCTTCATCTTCTTCTTCTTCTTCTTCTTTTTCATCATCATCTTCATCTTCATCTTCATCAACTTCATCTTCATCTTCATCTCTATCTTCTTCTTCTTCTTCTTCTTCATCTTCTTCTTCTTCTTCATCTTCTATTTTTTAACACCAAAAAAAACATAAAATGGCGCGCCTGTTATTTTCTTCTTCCTTCCTATCCATTTATCGGTAATTTCGTTCTTTTCTCGGAAGTTCCTAATTTCGGGTTTATTTTCGGCACAGCTTGTTAGTTTATGCCTTTTTGACCTTCGCTGCGTGTGTGTAGGGGGGGGAAGGTAGGTATAAGTGGGTGTAAATGTGTGTGTGTGTGTGTGTGAATGTGTAGCAAATTTCACGCACATACTCTCCATCAACACTACCACGACCACCACCTCCACCTCCACCTCCACCACCACCACCATCACCACCACCATCATCACCACCACCACTACTCTTCGCCTCCCTCTTCCCTTCCTTGAATCCAAACTCAGACAGGATGCGTCCAACATAACAAGTGTAAATTGACCTCTCTTTGCAATACCGACATCGGCAGGAGTTATTTCTCGAATAGAGTGGTTCGCCACTGGAACAGCCTCCCTGCAGAAGTGGTTAGCGCAGAGACCATCATCTCATTCCAGAAACGCATTGATCGCCACTTTGCTGCATCGGGAGTGAACTGAACGTACCCAAGAGTAGGTACACAAGTGCTTTAATCCTTCCCTGCAAGCCACCCCTATGGCAAACGGATTGATTAAATCACTGAAAACAGGCAGCCTAGTGATGAGCCAACAGGGTTTCTGCTGCCTGCTAGTCCATGTTTCCATGTTTACCTCTTTTGATTCTTTTTTTAGGAGCAGCGAGTAGCGGGCTTATTTTATTATTGTTTCCTTTTTTTGTCTCTTTTGTTGTAAAAAAAAAAATACGTTAGTTTACCTGGTGCTTCCCCTTCCTCTCCCTCTCCTTCTCTTCCTCTTCCCTCTTAAAAAAATACGCGAGTTTACCTGTGGCATCCCCTTCCTCTCCCTCTCCTTCTCTTCCTCTTCCCTCTTAAAATTCACGCCCACACCCCGTCACCCCCGTTCCCTGTACCCTGCCCAGCATCCCATACCTCTAGCTTCCTACCGTACGAATTGTTCTTTCTTTATTCATTTCGTTCTTTGCATTTTTCTCTCTTTTTCTTTAATATTTCATTCCTTTTTCTTTATTTTTTACATAATTTTCTCTCTTTTTCATTTATTAATTAGTTTATGGATCCACTTATTTTCTTTCTGTCATTCATTTTTCCTAATTTCTTTCACTCGAGACTCACACACACACACACACACACACACACACACACACACACACACACACACACACACACACACACACACACACACACACACACACACACACACACACACACACACACACACACACACACACACACACACACACACCTTCCCACATCTTCCCCCCCCTCCCACTCCCCCCCTCCCCACACCCACACACCCGCACACCATCCTGCCTACACACCTGGGCTAAGTTTGGAGAGTAGTTTACGGGATGCAAGGCCGAGAATACCTGGGATGCCTGAGTCTCCCCACGTGAGAGTGACGACCCGGCTTCATTCTCCTCATTCCGCGGCGCACCTAACGAAATATTTACCGGGATAGGAATGCGTGAAAAAGAAAAAAAGAGAGGAGGTAAAGAAGATCGAGAAGCTGTATCTCTCTTTAGCTCCAGCGTTTCCTTTGCGAGATGAAAGCGTGATAGAAAAAAAATAGAGGTCAAAAATGAAGGAAGTTGTATCTCACTTTATTGCTATTATTTTTTTCCTTCAGCTAAACAGGAAAGGGTGTGTGTGTGTGTGTGTGTATGTGTGTGTGTGTGATTCGGGCACTCATCAGTAATTTTTTTTTTTTTTTTTATTGTAGTTGGGATAATGCATAAGGGTTTTCGTTTGTTGACGATGAATGCAGCGAGAGAAGTGCTTTTCTTATTCCAATTTACAACGAAGTAATCTATTCTTCGTTCCTTATATTTTCTAGTCATTTCTTTTTACTAACATCTATGCTTGTCTTTTTGGTACTTCTCTTTTTGCAATCTATAACTAACTAATCTATTCTTCGTTCCTTATATTTTCCAGGTATTTCTTTTTATTAACTTGTATGCTTGTCTTTTTTGTGCTTTTCTTATTCCAATCTATAACTAACTAATCTATTCTGCGTTCCTTATTTTTCTATTTACTTCTTTTCATTAACTTCTATGCTTGTCTTTTTGGTGCTGTTCTTAGTCCAATATATAACTTACTAATCTATTTTTCTTTCCTTATATTTTCTATTTATTTCTTTTCATTAACTTTTATGCTTGTCGTTTTGGTACTTTTCTTATTCCAATCTATAACTAACTAATCTATCCTTTGTTCCTTTTATTTTCTACTTATTTCTTTTATCAACCTGTATCCTCGTCTTTTTGGTGCTTTTCTTATTTAAATTTATAACTAACTTATCTATTCTTCTTTCCATATTTTTATATTTACCTCTTTTCATTAAGTTCTATGCTCGTTTTTTCAGTACTTTCCTTATTCCAATCTATAACTAATTAATCGATCCTTCGTTCCTTTTATTTTCTAGTTATTTTTTTTTATTAACTTCTATGCCTGTCTTTTTTAGTGCTTCTCCTAATCCAGTCTATAACTAACTAATCTATTTTTCTTTCCTTATATTTTTTCTAGTTATTTCTTTTTATTAACTTCTATGCTCGTCTTTTTGGTGCTTCTCTTATTCCAGTCTATAACTAACTAATCTATTCTTTACTTATTTTTCCAGATATTTCTTTTTATTAATTCGTATGCTCGTCTTCTGGATACTTTTCTTTTTCCAATCAATAACTAATTAATCTATTCTTTCCTTATATTTTCTAATTATTTCTTTTCAATAACTTCTATCCTCGTCTTTTTGGGTTCTTTTCTTATTCCAATTTATAACTAGCTCATCTATTCCTCGTTCTTTATTTTCTAGTTATTTATTTTCATTAACTTCTATGCCTGTCTTTTTTGGTACTTTTCTTATTCCAATATATAACTAACTAATCTATTCCTCGTTCTTTATTTTTTAGTTATTTCTTTTCATTAACTTCTATCCCTGTCTTTTTTTGGTACTTTTCTTATTCCAATTTTTAACTAACTAATTACTTTTCTTTCTCTATATTTTCTAGTTATTTCTTTTCATTAACTTCTATGCTTGTCTTTTTTGGTTCTTTTCTTATTCCAGTCTATAACTAACTAATGTATCCTTCGTTCCTTATTTTTCTAGTTATTTCTTTTCATTAACTTGTATGCTTGTCTTTTTTAGTGCTTTTCTTATTTCAATTTATAAGTAACTAATCTATTCTTCGTTCCATATTTTCGAGGTATTTCTTTTATTAACTTCTATGCCTCTCTTTTTTAGTGCTTTTCTTATTCCAATTTATAACTAACTTATCTATTCTTCTTTCCTTATTTTTCTAGTTATTTCTTTTTATTAACTTCTATGCTCATCTTTTTTGGTACTTTTCTTATTCCAATCTATAACTAACTAATCTATTTTTCTTTCCTTATATTTTTCTAGTTATTTCTTTTTATTAACCTCCATATTTGTCTTTTTGGTGCTTCTCTTATTCCAATCTATAACTAACTAATCTATTCTTTCCTTATTTTTCCAGATATTTCTTTTTATTAATTCGTATGCTCGTCTTTTGGGTATTTTTCTTATTCCAATCAATAACTAATTAATCAATGCTTTTCTTATATTTTATAGACATTTCTTTCAATTAACTTATATGTTCGTCTTTTTGTGTTCTTTTCTTATTCCAGTTTATAACTAATCTATTCCTTATTCCTTATATTTTCTAGCTATTTCTTTTTATTAACTTGTATGCCTGTCTTTTTTGGTGCTTTTCTTATTCCAATTTATAACTAACTAATCTATTCTTCTTTCCATATTTTTCTATTTATTTCTATTCATTAACTTCTTTGCTCGTTTTTTAGTACTTTCCTTATTCCAATCTATAACTAACTAATCTATTCTTCGTTTCTTATTTTTCTAGTTATTTCTTTATTAACTTCTATGCTCGTCTTTTTTATTCTTTTCTTATTCCAAATTATAACTAACTAATCTATTTTTCTTTCCTTATTTTTCCTGGTATTTCTTTTTATTAACTTCTATGCTTGTTTTTTTTGGTGCTTTTCTTATTCCAATTTATAACTAACTAATCTATTCTTCTTTCCATATTCTTCTCTTTACTTCTTTTTATTAACTTCTATGCTCGTCTTTTTAGTACCTACCTTATTCCAATCTATAACTAAGTAATCTATCCTGCGTTCCTTTTATTTTTTAGTTATTTATTTTATTAACTTTGGTGCTTTTCTTATTCCAATCTATAACTAACTAATCTATTCCTCGTTCTCTATATTTTTTAGTTATTTCTTTTCATTAACCCCCATGCTTGTCTTTTTGGTTTATTTCTTATATCAATCTATAACAAACTAATCTATTTTTCTTTCCTTATATTTTCTAGTTATTTCTTTTCATCAACTTCTATGCTCGTCTTTTTGGTACTTTTCTTATTTCAATCTATTACTAACTAATCTATTCTTTTTTCCTTATATTTTTCTAGTTATTTCTTTTTATTAACTTCTATGCTCCTCTTTTTGGTGCTTTTCTTATTCCAATCTATAACTAACTAATCTTTTTTTCGTTCTTTATTTTTCTAGTTATTTATTTTTATTAACTTCTATGCTTGTCTTTTTGGTGCTATTCTTATTCCAATCTATAACTAACTAATGATTTTTTTCCCCTATTTTTCTAGTTATTTCTTTCATTAACTTCTATGCTCGTCTTTTGGTACTTTTCTTATTCCAGTCTATAACTAACTAATCTATTCTTTGCTCATTATATTTCTAGTTATTTCTTTTATTAACCTCTGTGCTCGTCTTTTTAGTGCTTTTCTTATTCCAATTTATAACTAACTAATCTTTTATTCGTTCCTTATATTTTCTAGTTGTTTCTTTTCATTAACTTTTATGCCTGTCTTTTTTAGTGCTTTTCTTATTCCAATTTATAACTAACTAATCTATTTTTTCCTTGATTTTCCAGTTATTTCTTTTTATTGACCTGTATGCTTGTCTTTTTGGTGCTTTTCTTATTCCAATTTATAACTAACTAAACTATTCTTTCCTTATTTTTCCAGGTATTTCTTTTTATTATTTCTATGCTCGTCTTTTTGGTGCTTTTCTTATTCCAATTTATAACTAACTCATCTATTCTTCCCTTATTTTTCCAGGTATTTCTTTTCATTAACTTCTATTCTTATCTTTTTTGGTACTTTTCTTATTCCAATTTATAACTAACTAAACTATTCTTTCCCTATTTTTCCAGGTATTTCTTTTTATTATTTCTATGCTCGTCTTTTTGGTGCTTTTCTTATTCCAATCTATAACTAACTAATCTATTTTTCTTTCCTTATATTTTCTAGTTTTTTCTTTTTATTAACTTATATGCTTGGCTCATGCTTTTTTATAAGTTGTTCAATCTATAAATAACTAATCTATTCCTTCCTTATTTTTCCAGATAGTTCTTTTTATTAATTCGTATGCTCGTCTTTTGGGCACTTTTCTTATTCTAATGTATAACTAACTAATCTTTTTTCCTTTCCTTATATTTTTTAGTTATTTCTTTTCATTAACTTCTATGCTAATTTTTTGGGGGTTCTTTTCTTATTCCAATTTATAACTAACTAATCTATTCCTCGTTCCTTATATTTTCTAGCTATTTCTTTTTATTAACTTACATGCTTGTCTTTTTTGGTGCTTTTTTTATTCCAATTCCAAACTAATCTATTCTTCTTTCCATATTTTTCTATTTACTTCTTTTCATTAACTTCTATACTCGTTGTTTTAGTACTTTCCTTATTCCAATCTATAATTAACTAATCTATCCTTCGTTCCTTATATTTTCCAGGTATTTCTTTTTATTAACTTGTATGCTTGTCTTTTTTGGTGCTTTTCTTATTCCAATTTATAACTAACTAATCTATTCTTCTTTCCTCATTTTTCTATTTACTTCTTTTCATTAACTTCTATGCTCGTCTTTATAGTACTTTCCTTATTCCAATCTATAAGTAACTAATCTGTTCTTCATTGCTTATTTTTCCAGGTATTTCTTTTCACTAGCTTTTATGCCTGTCTTTTTAGTACTTTTCTTATTCCAATCTATAACTAACTAATCTATTCTTCGTTCCTTATATTTTCTAGTTATTTCTTTTATTAACTTATATGCTCGTCTTTTTTGTGCTTTTCTTATTCCAATCTATAACTAACTAATCTGTTCTGCGTTCCTTATATTTTCCAGGTATTTCTTTTTATTAACTTGTATGCTGTCTTTTTTATGCTTTTCTTATTCCAATCTACAACTAACTAACCTGTTCTGCGTTCCTTATTTTTCTTCTTATTTCTTTTTTATTAATTTGTATGCTGTCTTTTTTGTGCTTTTCTTATTTCAAACTAACTAATCTATTCTGCGTTTCTTATTTTTCTTCTTATTTCTTTTTTATTAACTTGTATGCTTGTCTTTTTGGTTCTTTTCTTATTCCAATCTATAACTAACTAATCTATCCTTCGTTCTTTTTGTTTTCTAGTTATTTCTTTTGTATGCTTGTCTTTTTGGTGCCTTTCTTATTCGAATCTCTAAGAAACTAATATATTCTTCGTTCTTTATATTTTATTTCTATTCATTAACTTTTATGCTTGTCTTTTTTGGTTCTTTTTATTATTCCAATCTATAACTAACTAATCTATCCTGCGTTCCTTATTTTCTAGTTATTTATTTTTATTGACTTGTATGCTTGTCTTCCTTAGAGCTTTTCTTATTGCAATTTATAACTAACTAATCTATTTTTCTTTCCTTATATTTTCTAGTTATTTCTTTTCAATAACTTACATGCTTGTCTTTTTTGTTTCTTTTCGTATTTCAATCTATAATTAACTAATGTATTCTTCGTTCCTTATTTTTCTAGTTATTTCTTTTCATTAACTTGTTGCTTGTCTTTTTATGTGCTTTTCGGATTTCAATTTAAAAGTAACTAATCTATTCTTCGTTCCTTATTTTCGAGGTATTTCTTTTATTATCTTCTATGTCTGTCTTTTTTAGTGGTTTTCTTATTCCAATCTATAACTAACTAATCTATTCTTCTTTCCTTATTTTTCTAGTTATTTCTTTTTATTAACTTCTATGCCTGTCTTTTTGGTTCTTTTCTTATTTATGTCTATAACTAACTAATCTATTCCTCCCTTATTTTTCCAGATATTTCTTTTTATTAATTCGTATGCACGTCTTCTGGGTACTTTTCTTATTCTAATCAATAACTAACTAATATATTCTTTTCTTATATTTTCTAGTTATTTGTTTTCATTAACTTCTATGCTCGTCTTTTTGTGTTCTTTTCCTATTCCAATTTATAACTAATCTATTCCTTGTTCCTTATTTTTTTCTTTCTTTTATTAACTAGAAAATATAACAAGGAATAGATTAGTTATAAATTGAATCAGAAAAGAACCCTAAAAAGAAGCATAGAAGTTAATGAAAAGAAATAACTAGAAAATATAAGGAAAGAATAGATTAGTTAGTTATCGATTGGAATAAGAAAGGTACCCAAAAGACGAGCATACGAATTAATAAAAAGAAATATCTGGAAAAATAAGGAAAGAATAGACTAGTTATTTATAGATTGAAATAAGAAAAAGCACCAAAATAGAGAAGCATACAAGTTAATGAAAAGAAATAACTAGAAAATATAAGGAAAGAAAAATAGATTAGTTAGTTATAGATTGGAATTAGAAAAGCACCAAAAAGACGAGCATAGAAATAATAAAAAGAAATACCTGGAAAAATAAGGAAAGAATAGTTTAGTTAGTTATAAATTGGAATAAGAAAAGCACCAAAAAGACGAGCATATAAATAATAAAAAGAAATACCTGGAAAAATAAGGAAAGAATAGTTAAGTTAGTTATAAATTGGATTAAGAAAAGCACCAAAACGACAAGCATACAGGTTAATAAAAAGAAATAACTGGAAAATCAAGGAAAGAATAGATTAGTTAGTTATAAATTGGAATACGAAAAGTACCAAAAAGACGAGAATACAAGTTAATAAAAAGAAATAACTGGAAAAATAAGGGAAGAATAGATTTTTTAGTTATAGATTGGAATAAGAAAAGCACGAAAAAAACAAGCATAGAAGTTAATATAAAGAAATAAGAAGAAAAATAAGGAACGAGGAATAGATTAGTTAGTTATAAATTGGAATAAGAAAAGAACCAAAAAGACGAGCATACAAGTTAATAAAAAGAAATAACTAGAAAAATAAGGAACGAAGAATAGTTTAGTTAGTTATAACTAACTAATCTATTCTTTGTTCCTTATTTTCGAGGTATTTTTTTTATTAACTTGTATGCCTGTCATTTTTTGTGCTTTTCTTATTATGATTTATATTCTAACTAATCTATTCTTCTTTCCTTATTTTTCCAGGTATTTCTTTTTATTAACCTCTATGCTCGTCTTTCTGGTGATGTTCTTATTCCAATCTATTCAATTTATAACTAATCTATTTTTCTTTCTATATTTTCTATTTATTTTTCATTAACTTCTATGTCTTTTTGGTACTTTTCTTTATTTCAATCTATAACTAATTATTCTATTCTTCGTTCCTTATTTTCTAGTTAATTCTTTATTAACCAGCTCGTCTTTCTAATTTATTCTTCGTTCCTTATTTTTCTAGTTATTTCTTTTTCATTAACTATGTGCTCGTCTTTTAGTGCTTTCTTATTCAATCTATAACTAACTAATCTATTCGTTCCTTATTTTCCTTCTTTTATCTTCTGTGCCTGTCTTGCTTTCTTATTCCATCTATAACTAACACCTATTCTTCTTTCCTTATTTTTCAGGTATTTCTTTTTTATTAACTTGTATGCTTGTCTTTTTGGTGCTTTTCTTATTCCAATTTATAACTAACTAAACTCTTCTTTCCTTATTTTTCCAGGTATTTCTTTTTATTATTTCTATGCTCGTCTTTTTGGTGCTTTTTTTATTCCAATCTATAACTAACTAATCTATTTTTCTTTCCTTATATTTTCTAGTTTTTTCTTTTCATTAACTTGTATGCTTGTCTATTCTATTTCATTTCAATCTATAGTCCCTTCTTCCTTATTTTTCCAGATATTTCTCCTTATTAATTTAATATGCTCGTCTTTTGGGTACTTTTCTTATTCCAATCGATAACTAACTAATCTATTCTTTCCTTATATTTTCTAGTTATTTCTTTTCATTAACTTCTATGCTCGTTTTTTAGGGTTCTTTTCTTATTCCAATTTATAACTAATCTGTTCCTTGTTCCTTATATTTTCTATTTAATAAAAGAAAGAAATAAAAATATGGAAAGAAGAATAGATTAGTTTGTTATAAATTTAAATAAGAAAAGAAATCCAAAAGACGAGCATGAAGTTAATAAAAGAAATAACTTGAAAATATAAGGAAAGAATAGATTAGTTAGTTATTGATTAGAATAAGAAAGAAAAAAGACGCATAGAAGTAAATGAAAACAAATAACTAGAAAATATAAGAAAAGAATATATTAGTTAGTTATTGATTAGAATAAGAAAAGTACCCAAAAGACGTGCATACGAATTAATAAAAAGAAATATCTGGAAAAATAAGGGAAGATAAGATTAGTTAGTTATAGATTGGAATAAGAAAAGCACTAAAAAAGACAAGCATAGAATATAATAACAGAAATACCTCGAAAATAAGGAACGAAGAATAGATTAGTTACTTATAAATTGAAATACGAAAAGCACATAAAAAGACAAGCAACAAGTTAATGAAAAGAAATAACTAGAAAAATAAGGAACGAAGAATACATTAGTTAATTATAGATTGAAATAAGAAAAGAAACAAAAAAGACAAACATAGAAGTTAATGAACAGAAATAATTTGAAAATATAAGGAAAGAAAAATAGATTAGTTAGTTATAAATTGGAATAAGAAAAGCTCTAAGGAAGACAAGCATACAAGTCAATAAAAAGAAATAACTAGAAAATAAGGAACGAAGGATAGATTAGTTAGTTATAGATTAGAATAATAAAACGAACCAAAAAAGACAAGCATAAAAGTTAATGTAGAAATAACTAAAAAATATAAAGAACGAAGAATATATTAGTTTCTTAGAGATTCGAATAAGAAAGGCACCAAAAAGACAAGCATACAAAAGAAATAACTAGAAAACAAAAATAACGAAGGATAGATTAGTTAGTTATAGATTGGAATAAGAAAAGAACCAAAAAGACAAGCATACAAGTTAATAAAAAAGAAATAAGAAGAAAAATAAGAAACGCAGAATAGATCACTTAGTTTGAAATAAGAAAAGCACAAAAAGACAGCATGCAAATTAATAAAAAAGAAATGAGAAGAAAAATAAGGTACGCAGAACAGATTAATTAGTTATAGATTGGAATAAGAAAAGCACAAAAAAGACAGCATACAAGTTAATAAAAAGAAATACCTGGAAAATATAAGGAACGAAGAATAGATTAGTTAGTTATAGATTGGAATAAGAAATGTACTAAAAAGACGAGCATAGAAGTTAATAAGAAGAAGTAAATAGAAAAATATGGAAAGAAAAGTAGATTAGTTAGTTATAGATTGGAATAATAAAAGAACCAAAAAGACAGCATACAAGTTAATAAAAAGAAATGACTAGAAAATATAAGGAACGAAGAAAAGATTATTTCGTTATAAATTGGAATAAGAAAAGTACCAAACAGACAGGCATAGAAGCTAATGAAAAGAAATACCTGGAAAAATAAGCAATGAAGAATAGATTAGTTAGTTATAGATTGGAATAAGGAAAGTACTAAAACAACGAGCATAGAAGTTAATGAAAAGAAGTATATAGAAAAATATGGAAAGAAGAATAGATTAGTTAGTTATAAATTGGAATAAGAAAAGCACCAAAAAGACAAGCATACAAGTTAATAAAAAGAAATACCTGGAAAATATAAGGAACGAAGAATAGATTAGTTAGTTATAGATTGGAATAAGAAAAGTACTAAAAAGACGAGCATAGAAGTTAATAAGAAGTAAATAGAAAAATATGGAAAGAAAAGTAGATTAGGTAGTTATAGATTGGAATAAGAAAAGAACCAAAAAGACAGCATACAAGTTAATAAAAAGAAATGACTAGAAAATATAAGGAACGAAGAAAAGATTATTTCGTTATAAATTGGAATAAGAAAAGTACCAAAAAGACAGGCATAGAATCTAATGAAAAGAAATACCTGGAAAAATAAGCAATGAACAATACATTAGTTACTTATAGATTGGAATAAGGAAAGTACTATAAAGACGAGCATAGAAGTTAATGAAAAGAACTAAAGAGAAAAATGAGGAAAGAAGAATAGATTAGTTAGTTATAAATTGGAATAAGAAAAGCACCAAAAAGACAAGCATACAAGTTAATAAAAAGAAGTACCTGGAAAATATAAGGAACGAAGGATAGATTAGTTAATTATAGATTGGAATAAGGAAAGTACTAAAACAACGAGCATAGAAGTTAATGAAAAGAAGTAAATAGAAAAATATGGCAAGAAGAATAGATTAGTTAATTATGAATTGGAGTAAAAAAAAGCACCAAAAAAGACAATCATGCAAGTTAATAAAAAGAAATAGCTAGAAAATATAAGGAACGAGGAATAGATTAGTTAGTTATAAATTGGAATAAGAAAAGAACCAAAAAAAAAACGAGCATAGAAGTTAATGAAAAGAAATAACTAGAAAATATAAGGAAAGGAAAAAAGATTAGTAAGTTATACATTAGAATAAGAAAAGTACCCAAAAGACGAGCATACGAATTAATAAAAAGAAATATCTGGAAAAATAAGGAAGGAATAGATTAGTTATTTATTGATTGGAATAAGAAAAAGCACCAAAAAAAGACAAGCATACAAGTTAATGAAAAGAAATAAATAGAAAAATAAGGAACGAAGAATAGTTTAGTTAGTTATAGATTGCAATAACAACAGCACCAAAAAGACAGGCATACAATTTAATAAAAAGAAATGACTAGAAAATATAAGGAACGAAAAATAGATTACTTAGTTATAGACTGGAATAAGAAAAGTACTAAAAAAGAAAAGCATAGAAGTTAATAAAAAGAAATAACTAGAAAAATATAGGAAAAAAAAAATATTAATTACTTATAGATTGGAATAAGAAAAGTACCAAAAAAGACGAGCATAGAAGTTAATAAAAAGAAATACCTGGAAAAATAAGGAAAGAAGAATAGATTGGTTAGTTATAAATTGGAATAAGATAAGCATTAAAAAAGACAGGCGTAGAAGTTAATAAAAGAAATACATCGAAAATAAGGAACGAAGAATAGATTAGTTAGTTATAAATTGGAATAAGAAAAGCACTAAAAAGACGAGCACAGAGGTTAATAAAAGAATTAACTAGAAAATAAGGAACGAAGAATAGAATAATTAGTTATAGATTGAAATAAAGAAAAGTAGCAAAAAGACGAGCATAGATGTTAATGAAAAGAAATAAATAGAAAAATATAGAAAGAAAAATAGATTAGTTAGTTATAAATTGGAATAAGAAAAGCACCTAAAAAGACAAGCATAGAGGTAAATAAAAAGAAATACCTGGAAAAATAAGGAACGAAAAATAGATTAGTTAGTTATAGATTGGAATAAGAACATCACCAAAAAGACGAGCATAGAGGTTATTAAAAAGAAATACCTGGAAAAATAAGGAAAGAAGAATAGATTAGTTAGATTATAAATTTTAATAAGAAAAGCACTAAAAATGACAGGCATACAAGTTAATAAAAAAATACCTCGAAAATATAAAGAACGAGGAATAGATTAGTTAGTTATAAATTGGAATAAGAAAAATACCAAAAAGACGAGCATAGAAGTTAATGAAAAGAAATACCTGGAAAAATAAGGGAAGAATAGATTAGTTAGTTATAGATTGCAATAAGAACAGCACCAAAAAGACAAGCATACAAGTTAATAAAAAGAGATGACTAGAAAATATAAGGAACGATGAATAGATTAGTTAATTAAATAATAAAAAGAAATACGTGGAAAATTAATGAGGGAGTAGATTAGTTAGTTATAAAGTGGAATGAGAAAAGAACCAAAAAAGACAAGCATACAAAATAATTATAAAAAAGTAAATAGATAAAAATAAGGAGCAAAAAATAGATTAATTATTTATAGATTGGAATAAGCAAAGAACCAAAAAAGACAAGCATAGAAGTTAATAAAAGAAATACCTCGAAAATAAGGAACGAAGAATAGATTAGTTACTTATAAATTGGAATAAAAAAAGCACTAAAAAAGACAAGCATATAAGCTAATGAAAAGAAATAACTAGAAAAATAAGGAACGAAGGATAGATTAGTTAGTTATAAATTGGAATAAAAAAAGCACTAAAAAAGACAAGCATACAAGTTAATGAAAAGAAATAACTAGAAAAATAAGGAACGAAGGATAAATTAGTTAGTTATAGATTGGAATAAGAAAAGAACCAGAAAAGACAAGCATACAAGTTAATAAATATAAATAACTAGAAAAATAAGGAACGAAGGATAAATTAGTTAGTTATAGATTGTAATAAGAAAAGTACCTAAAAAGACGAGCATAGAAGTTAATGAAAAGAAATACCTGGAAATATAAGGAAAGAAGAATAGATTAGTTAGTTACAAATTGGAATAAGAAAAGCACTAAAAAAGACAGGGGTAGAAGTTAATGGAAAGAAACAAGAAGAAAAAAAGGAACGCAAAATAGATAAGTTAGTTATAGATTGGAATAAGAAAAGCACAAAAACGACAAGCGTAGAAGTTATTGAAATTAAATAACTAGAATAATAAGGAACGAAGAATAGATTAGTTAGTTATAAATTGGAATAAGAAAAGTACCAAAAAGACTGGCATAGAAGTTAATAAAAGAAATAACTAGAAAAATAAGGAAAGAAGAATATATTAGTTACTTTTAGATTGGAATAAGAACAGCACCAAAAAAGACAGGCATAGAAGTTAATAAAAAGAAGTAAGTAGAAAAATAAGGAACGAAGAATAGATTAGTTATTTATAGATTGGAATAAGAAAAGAACCAAAAGACAAGCTCAAGTTAATAAAAAATAATTAAAGAAAGAAGAATAGATTAGTTACTTAATAAATTGGAATGGGAAAAGCACCAAAAGACGAGCATAGAAGTTAATAAAATAAATAGAAAAATAAGGAACGAAGAATAGATTAGTTAGCTATAGATTGGAATAAGAAAAGCACCAAAAAGACTAGCATAGAAGTTAATAAAAGAAATAACTAGAAAAATAAGGAAAGAAGAATAGATTAGTTAGTTATAGATTGGAATAAGAACAGCACATAAAAAGACAGGCATAGAAGGTAATAAAAAAATAAGTACAAAATATGGAAAGAAGAATAGATTAGTTAGTTATAAATTGGAATAAGAAATGCACTAAAAAGACGAACGAAGAATAGATTAGTTAGTTATAGATTAGAATAAGAAAAGTACCAAAAAGACGAGCATAAAAGTTGATAAAAAGAAATAACTAGATAATATAAGGAACGAGGAATAGATTAGTTAGTTATAGATTGGAATAAAAAAAGAACCAGAAAGACAAGCATAAAAGATAATAAAAAGAAATAACTAGAAAATATAAGGAAAGAAAAAAAGATTAGTTAGTTATAGATTGGAATAAAAAAAAGGACCAAAATGACGAGCATAGAAGTTCATGAAAAGAAGTAAATAGAAAAATAAGAAAAGTACCAAAAAGAAAATCATAGAAGTTAATCAAAAGAAATAGCTAGAAAATATAAGGAAATAAAAATAGAATAGTTACTTATAAATTAGAAAAAGAAAAACACTAAAAAAGACAAGCATACAAGTTAATGAAAAGAAATAACTAGAAAAATAAGGAACGAAGAATAGATTAGTTAGTTATAGATTATAATAAAGAAAAGTACCAAAAGACGAGCATAGAAGTTAATAAAAAGAAGTAAATAGAAAAATATGGAAAGAATAAGAAAAGCACCAAAAAAGAAAAGCATAGAAGTTAATTAAAAGAAATAATTAGAAAATATAAGGAAAGAAAAATTGATTAGTTAGTTATAAATTGGAATAAGAAAAACACTAAAAAAGACAGGCATAGAAGTTAATAAAAAAAATACCTGGAAAATATAAGGAACGAAGAATAGATTAGTTAGTTATATATTGCAATAAGAACAGCACCAAAAAGACAGCATACAAGTTAATAAAAAGAAATGACTAGAAAATGTAAGGAACGAAGAATAAATTACTTAGTTATAAATTGGAATAAGAAAAGTACCAAAAAGACAGGAATAGAAGTTATTGAAAAGAAATACCTTGAAAAATAAGGGAAGAATAGATGAAGTAGTTATAAATTTGTATAAGAAAAGCACCAAAAAGACGAGCATAGAAATAATAAAAAGAAATACCTGGAAAAATAAGGAAAGAATAGTTTAGTTAGTTATAAATTGGAATAAGAAAAGCACCAAAAAGACAAGCATACAGGTAAATAAAAAGAAATAACTGGAAAAACAAGGAAAGAATAGATTATTTAGTTATAAATTGGAATAAGAAAAGTACCAAAAAGAAGTTAATAAAAAAATAACAAGAAATTATAAGGAAAGAAAAATAGATTAGTTAGTTTTAGACTGGAATAAGAAAAGCACTAAAAAAGACGGGCATAAAAATTAATGAAAAAAAATAACTAGAAAAGATAAGGAACGAATAAAAGATTAGTTAGTTATAAATTGGAATAAGAAAAGCACTAAAAAGACGAGCATAGAGGTTAATAAAAGAAATAACTAGAAATATAATGAACAAAGAATAGATTAGTTAGATATAGACTGGAATAAGAAAAGTACCATAAGACGAGCATAGAAGTTAATGAAAGAAATAACTAGAAAAATAGGAAAAAAATCTTTAGTTAGTTATAGATTGGAATAAGATCAGCACCAAAAAGACGAGCATAGAAGTTAATAAAAAGAAATAACTAGAAATATAAGGAACCAAGAATAAATTAGTTAGTTATAGATTGGAATAAGAAAAGCACCAAAAAGGCAAGCACAGAAGTTAATAAAAAAAAATAACTACAAAAATATAAGGAAAGAAAAATAGATTAGTTATTTATTTATTGGAATAAGAAAAGTACAAAAAAGACAGGCATAGAAGTTTATAATAAGAAATACCTGGAAAAATAAGGAACGCAGAATAGATTAGTTAGTTATAGATTGCAATATGAACAGCACAAAAAAGACAGCACACAAGTTAAAAAAAAAAAGAAATGACTAGAAAATATAAAGACCGAGGAATATATTACTTAGTTATAAATTGGAACAAGAAAAGTAACAAAAAGACGAGCAAAAAAGTTAATGAAAAGAAATACCTGGAAAAGTAAGGAAAGAATAGATTAGTTAGTTATAGATTGGAATGAGAAAAGAACCAAAAAGACTAGCATAGGGGTTAATGAAAAGAAATAACAAAAAATATAAAGAACGAAGAATTGATTAGTTAGTTATAGATTGGAATAAGAAAAGCACCAAAAAGACGAGCATACTAGTTCATAAAATAAATAAATAAAAAATAAAAGGAACGTAGGATAGATTATTTAGTTATAGATTGGAATAAGGAAGGTACTAAAAAGACGAGCATAGAAGTTAATGAAAAGAAGTATATAGAAAAATATGGAAAGAAGAATAGATTAGTTAGTTATAAATTGAAATAAGAAAAGCACCAAAAAAGACAAGCATACAAGTTAATAAAAAGAAATAGCTAAAAAATATAAGGAAAGAGGAATAGATTATTTAGTTATAAATAGGAATAAGAAAAGAACCCAAGGAGACAAGCATAGAAGTTAATGAAAAAAAAATTACTAGAAAAAATAAGGAAAGAATATAATAGTTAGTTATTGATTCGAATAAGAAAAGCACTAAAAAGACGAGCACAGAGGTTAATAAAAGAAATAACTAGAAAAATAAGGAACGAAGAATAGATTAGTTAGTTACAGACTGGAATAAAGAAAAGTACCAAAAAGACGAGCATAGAAATTAATGAAAAGAGATAAATAGAAAAATATGGAAAGAAGAATAGATTAGTTAGTTATAAATTGGAATAAGAAAAGCACCAAAAAGACAAGCATACAAGTTAATAAAAAAATAACTGTAAAATAAAAGGAACGAAGGATAGATTAGTTAGTTATAGATTGGAATAAGGAAGGTACTGGAAAGACGAGCATAGAAGTTAATGAAAAGAAGTAAATAGAAAAATATGGAAAGAATAATAGATTTGTTAGTTATAAATTAGAATAAGAAGAGCACCAAAAAGACGAGCATACAAGTTAATAAAAAGAAATACCTGGAAAATGTAAGGAACGAAGGATAGATTAGTTAGTTATAGATTGGAATAAGGAAAGTACTAAAACAACGAGCATAGAAGTTAATGAAAAGAAGTAAATAGAAAAATATGGAAAGAAGAATAGATTAGTTAATTATGAATTGGAATAAAAAAAGCACCAAAAAAGACAGGCATGCAAGTTAATAAAAAGAAATAGCTAGAAAATAAAAGGAACAAAGGATAGATTAGTAAGTTATAGATTGGAATTAGAAAAGTACCAAAAAGACAAGCATACAAGTTAATGAAAAGAAATAACTAGAAAATATAAGGAAAGAAAAATAGATTAGTTATTTATATATTGGAATAAGAACAGCACCAATAAGACAAGCAAAGAAGTTAATGAAAAGAAGTAAATAGAAAAATAAGGAACGCAGAATAGATTAGTTAGTTATAGATTGGAGTAAGAAAAGCACAAAAAAGACAAGCATACAAGTTAATAAAAAGAAATACCTGGAAAATATAAGGAACGAAGAATAGATTAGTTTAGTTATAGATTGCAATAAGAAAAGTACCAAAAAGACAAGCCTAGATGTTAATTAAAAGAAATGACTAGAAAATATAAGGAACGAAGAATAGATTACTTCGTTGTAAATTGGAATAAGAAAAGCACTTCTGTCGCTGCATTCATCGTCAACAAACGAAAACCCTTATGCATTATCCCAACTACAATAAAAAAAATTACTGATGACCTCTGATGGCCTCTTGCAGACTCTTTATGTTCTTACGTGTGTGTGTGTGTGTGTGTGTGTGTGTGTGTGTGTGTGTGTGTGTGTGTGTGTGTGTGTGTGTATGTGTGTTTCGGGCACTCATCAATAATTTTTTTATTGTAGTTGGGATAATGCATAAGTGTTTTCGTTTGTTGACGATGAATGCAGCGTTAGAAATAAGGAAACGAAAAATAGCCTAATTCACCACGAGCGGCGGCAGGCAGGCGGCCAGGCATCGGGCAGTCATGCGTCGTCGCTGTTCACATCCTTAGAAACCATTCTGTGTTATGCTCATGTCACGTTTTATCTATAATCTGATCGCACCATAGCGTTCAGGAGACTTTGCTCTATAAGATGACAGTGACAGAGACAGTGACAGATACAGAGAGAGAGAGAGAGAGAGAGAGTCATAGCTCTGAATCATCGGCAGGCAATAGGAGATGGTATCCCTATATAGATCCACTCCTGTATTCCCTTGGCTTCCCAGAACACGCGTTTCCTATCGTCTTTACTTTTTATATTTTGACTTTTTTGATGGACTGGATTTATTTTTTTCTTTCCTAATCCTTCTCCATCCCTTAGGCACACATAGAGGCCCCTCCTGTGTGTGTGTGTGTGTGTGTGTGTGTGTGTGTGTGTGTGTGTGTGTGTGTGTGTGTGTGTGTGTGTGTGTTTTATTAGTCTTATTTCTAATGGTGTTTTCTTCTTTCATCTCTCTCTCTCTCTCTCTCTCTCTCTCTCTCTCTCTCTCTCTCTCTCTCTCTCTCTCTCTCTCTCTCTCTATCTGTTTCTCTCTCTCTATCTCTCTCTCTCTCTCTCTCTCTCTCTCTCTCTCTCTCTCTCTCTCTCTCTCTCTCTCTCTCTCTCTCTCTCTTTTCCAGCGTTTCTTCCTTCTCTCTCTCTCTCTCTCTTACTTTCGTTCGTACATTTGTTCCTTCATTCCTTCCTTCTTTGTTTCTTTCATACTGTCCTTTCTTCCTTTCTTCCTCCCTTCCTTCCTTCCTTCTTTCCTTCCCTTCCCTTCCCTTCCCATCCTTTCCTCTCCCTTTCCTTCCTTCCTTCCTTCCTCTCTCCTTCCCTCCTTTTCTTCCCTTTCCTTCCCTTCCCCTTCCCTTTACTTCCCTTTCCTTCACTTCCCTTCCCTTCCCTTTCCTTCCCTTCCCTTTGCTTCCCTTTCCTTCACTTCCCTTCCCATCCTTTTCATTCCCTTTCCTTCCTTCCTTCCTTCCTTCTTTCCTCTCTCCCTCCCTCCTTTCCTTCCCTTCCCCTTTCCTTTCCTTCACTTCCCTTCCCATCCTTTCCATTCCCTTTCCTTCCTTCCTCCCCCCCTCCCTCCTTTCCTTCCCTTCCCCTTCCCTTTCCTTCCCTTCCCTTCCTATCCTTTCCATTCCCTTTCCTTCCTTCCTCCCTCCCTCCCTTCCTCCCTCCATTCATCCCGATATACTCCATTCATGCCGATATCTCCTCTTCCTCCTCCTCCTCCTTCACTAATGTATCTTCCTCTACTTCCTCTGTAAAATTCATCACCTCTTTACTGCCCTGCTAATATTTGGGTTCCTCGCTATTTCAAGCCGCTTCGACGGAATTCCTGGGGCGAGATTCTATTTTTAAACTTCGTGGTATTAACCTTCATAACACCTTACCTTAACATCGGTCTTCCAACACCTGTCCATCTGCCTTACCTGTCCATTCATACCTGTCTCTACTATCCTTTTTCTCTCTGTCTTATCTGTTCATTCCTACCTGTTCATACTATCCTTTCCCTCTCTGTCTCACCTGTCCATTCTTACCTGTTCATACTATCCTTTCCCTCTCTGTCTCACCTGTCCATTCTTACCTGTCCCTACTATACTTTCTCCCCTTAAGCCATCCCGTCATCTGGTTCTGTCACTTACCTGTCGTTTTACCTTTCCTGCAAGTGTTGGCTATTTCATCTATTGCTCTTTTTTTTTCTTCAATCACCTGTTGTTGTTGTTGTTTTTTGTTTGTTTGTTTCTTGGTCCTGCCCTTCATCTCCACCTCCTGTCTACTACATCTGTTTCCTCCTAAGTTATCTTATCTTTCCCCTCCTTCCTTCTATACGTCTTTCCCATCCCTAATCTTTATCACACTCCTCTTCCCATCTTTTTCCTTCTTACCTTCTCAGTTTTCTTCTCTTCCTCAGTTCTCTTTCTTTCCATTCCTCTTCTTTTCTCTTCTTTATCTTTTCCTCGCCTCTGTTCCTTTCCCCTCCTTCCTTCTATTCGTCTTTCCTTTCCCTAATCTTTATCACACTTTTTCCCATCTTTTTCCTTCTTACCTTCTCAGTTTTATCTTTTTCTCACTCTTCTTCTTTCCACTCCTCTTCCGTCTTTCCTCCCACTAATCTCTATTCCAATCACTTCCATTCCCTCAAAAAGAATATCCTCCTCCCCCCTTCCCCCCCTCTTCTCGTCACCCCCGAAGTAGGACCGATTGGCTATTCCTGTCCTCTAATGACCCACGATTATCGGTGTCTGTCTGTTCCTTTATCCAGCAGTATGTCTTCTCATTTACCTGTCTCTGTATCTTTCTGTGTGTCTGTCTTCCTGAATTTCTCTCTGGTTGGGTGTCTGTTTGTCTTTCTGTATGGGTGCATTTATGTCTTTAATTGTGTCTGTATGTCTGTTTCTATCTGTCTGTCTCTCTGTGTTTCCCTTCCTGTCTTTCTCTTTTTTGTGGCCGTACTCCTGTCTTTTTGTGTATCTGTCAGTCCGTCTATCGTGCTGTCCTCTCTGTCTGTCTGTACGTATGCCTGTCTTCCTATCTATCTCCCTGTCTGTCTGTTTCTCTACCGCGATGATCTATTTCAACAACCTCCTGCCCTTCCTTGCAGAGTGTGGCGGGGAGGTCAAGGTCGAGGGGTCAGATCAGATCAAGTCACCGTTCTACCCCGACACGTACGGCCCCAACGTGACCTGCCAGTGGAAGTTGACCCCGCCGCCTGGCCACCTGTTGCACCTGCTAATTACGAGGCTGAAGCTTGACGCCGGTGACTCCCTACAGGTGTGTGTGGGGGGGGGAGGGGGATGGAGAGGGGGAGTTGTGTATGGGATGGTATGAGTAAGGAGGGGGGGGGAGCGCATTTGTGTGTGGGGGGGTGGGATGGAGAGGGGGGGAGATGTGTATGGGGTGGTATGAGTAAGGAGGGGGAGGGAGCGCATTTGGGGGGTCATTTGCGGTACTGAGAGTAGTGTTTGAGTACGGAAGGAGTACATATTTTTATTTTTGTTTATTTTTGTTTATTTTCATTTATTTGTTATTTATTTATTTTATGTGAATGTGTGTGTGCGTGTGTTTGTATGTCTGTCTGTCACTCTGTCCGTGTACGAGTAAAAGAGAAAGGGAGATAAAAAAAAAAAAAGAAAGACATAAAGAGAAAAAAAAAAGAGAAAGCAAGATCAAGCAAAAAAAATTATGAAATTGAAACAAAGTTGGAAAAAAGAAATCAAATAGACGAGAATGACCCTGGAAAACAGAAATCAGACAGACCAAAGAAAATACCCAAAACCAAAGGCGTTGAGGAGATTACGAAGATGGAGACAAACACGATGACTCGACCTCTGATGACACTGATAAGGAAGACGAAGAGACGCTTTAAGCAGGCCACTCTTCTTCTTCCTCCTCCTCCTCTTCCTCCTCCTCCTTCTCCTCCTCTTCCTCTTCCTCCTCCTCCTCCTCTTTATTCCCTCTCCATCCCTCAGTATTCCTCTAGTTACAGTGTGTCCTCCAATTCCAATTTCCAGTAATCTTGTCAAAAAAAAAAAGATGAAAAAATTATCTAAGTGTAAGGTCATTCCTCTTTTTCCTCCTCCTCTTCCTCTTCTTCCTCTTCCTCCTCCTCTTTATTCCCTCTCCATCGCTCAGTATTCCTCTAGTTACAGTATGTCCTCCAATTCCAATTTCCAGTAATCTTGTTAAAAAAAAGATGGAAAATTGAGACAAGTATAATTAATCCGCTAGTGAAGTATAGAATGCTTATTGATTTTCCATTTCGCTCATCTTCATACCTCGGCCAAATAAGGTGTTTTTTTTTTATTTCTCTAATGTAAGTTCTAATTGTGTGTTTCCAAATTAGGTTTTTTTTTCTTTCCTAGATATAAGTTCTAATTGTATATGTTGTGTCCAAATTAGGTTTTTTTTTTTCCTTCCCCTGATATAAGTTCTAATTGTATGTGTCGAATTTAGGTGGCTTTTTTTCCTTTCCCTGATGTAAGCTCTAATTGTATGTGTCGAAATTAGGTGGGGGGTTTTCCTTCCCCTGATATAAGTTCTAATTGTATGTGTCGAAAATAGGGTGGGTTTTCCCTTCCCCTTATATTATTCTATGTGTATGTGTGTCGAAAAAATTTGGGGGGTTCCTCCCCTTCCCTGATATAAGTTCTAATTGTATGTGTCAGAATTAGGGTGGGGGGTTTCCTTCCCCTAATAAGCTCTAATTGTATGTGTCGAAATTAGGTGGGGGGTTTTCCTTCCCCTGATATAAGTTCTAATTGTATGTGTCGAAATTAGGTGGGGGGGTTTCCTTTCCCTGATATAAGTTCTAATTGTATGTGTCGAAATTAGGTGGGGGGTTTTCCTTCCCCTGATGTAGGTTCTAATTGTAAGTGTCCAAATAGACGAATGTTTATGATCGAATCGGCAATCACCTCTTATTGAATTGGAGAGCATGTCGTCTTACCCTATTACCCTCCACGTTCATTCCTAATCCCCTTCCCTATTATTTGTCCCTAAATATGTCTTATCAAATTGGAGAGCATACCATGTGTCTCTTACCCTATTTCTTCTCCACTTTCTCTTCTCCTTTTCTGTTATATCTTCCTTCCTAAACATTTATATAAACTCTCCCTATTTCCAGTTACACGAGTTCACCTTTAGATCTTTTTTTTCTTCGTTGTCTTCTTCTTCACCACCCCATCCTAGGCATTTCCATATTATTTTCTCAACATCTCCATAGGCCTGCTTCTTTATCCCTATCTCTTAATGATCATCTATATCCAGACACTTATCTCCCCTCCTTCACATCCGCTCCCCCTTCCCTTCCTTGTTCCACTTGCCTTTCACTATTCCTCAGCATCCACTTTCCCTTCACCGTCTCATCTGTCTTTTCCTCAGCTGACATTTAAACCCCCTTCATTGCCTTCCTTCCTCCTCATCCTCATCCTTCTCGCCTCACCCATTATCCACCTCCTGAAGATTCCCTCCCTGATGCTCACCGTTTAGGGCCATTTAAATCGCGCCCCAGTGGAAACGAGAATAGCGAGAGAAGAAAAGCCTCGAGCCCTTCCGTTAGTTTCGATCCATTAGTGAGTCTAAAACTGTGAATGTCAGGATTTGGCGAGGATTATAGTGAGATGCCGCCTCTTTGTTGTTGTTGTTGTTGTTGTTGTTGTTGTTGTTGTTGTTGTTGTTGTTGTTGTTGTTGTTGTGCTGAATTATCTTACTGAAAAGAGATGGAGTCAATAATATTATGTGTGGAATCAATAAATTTGTTCTCTTATGTTCATTTCTGTTCTCTCTCTCTCTCTCTCTCTCTCTCTCTCTCTCTCTCTCTCTCTCTCTCTCTCTCACACACACACACACACACACACACCGTCAATCAGTCAGTCTTTACGGTAAGCTACATCCATTTCTGGTCTCAACAATAAATCTGATCAGCCGGGTCCTTCCCTTCTCGCACTCCGCCTCGCATTAAAAGTTGAAGCCGAAAAAGTTGAAAGCCGAGTTGATTTCGGTGTTTATTACTTTTCAGCCGGTGGAATTAATCGCGTCATTCCCTCCCTCGAGCTGCCCCCTTGCCTACCCACCTACCCACCTACCCACCTACCCCCCATGTCCACCCACCTGCCTGCCTGCTCCGATAATGAAGTGATCGAAGCTATTTTTTTATTATCTCTCTCTCTCTGTCTCTCTCCCTTACCTATTTTGATCCTAACGTCATTATAGGTGTTGCACTATTGAACACACAACCTCACACTGACGAGGTACTAACAAGGGGCTGTATTAAGAGTTTGAAAGTTAAATTTAGGTTTTAAAAAAGACATTCCATCTAAGTTTCCTCCTAACTTCTAGAAATCGCGAGTTTAATGCTAGAGTTCCTGAAAAGTCGCCGAAGATGCAAAGGTCTCCCGGGGGAGGGTCTACTTCTTGGCGTAAAAACTGGGTTGGTTGGTTTATTTCAGGCATATGGTTGACAGTCAGAACAAGACATATCATCCTTAATACTCAAGCATATACGTAAATGTCTTGATTAATTCCAGTAAACCTTCTAAACCTTATTTTTTTTTTGTTATATAGCCTAAAATTGAGGCTATAATAATAAAAACCAAGCTTCTACATGACAAAAATAATGTAATTCGCTCCCCCTTCCAAAAGTGAGGTAATGGACGCTACTAGGAGAAGAGAGCTTAGTACCCCTTGTTGAGAAAAAGCTACAAGTATTCACGGCCCTACATAATTATCTAAATTTTGCGTGTAATCTTTGTAGCTGGGTTTTCCTCTACCAATAAAAGTCATGTTACTATAACCAGGTGACGTCGGCAGGTGAGGTACGGAAAAAAAATACAGGTAAACATTTCCTTAAGAGGAGAATGAAGTTTTGAAAATGGAAAAGGTGAGATGAGACGGTGACGGAAAAATGGAAGCTGAAGAAGAAGTGAAGAAGAGTGAAAGGCAAAAGGGGAAAAAGGATTGAAAGGGAAAGGGGATGCGAAGGAGGGGAAAGAAGTGTCTGGATATAAAAAAAAAATCACTAAGTACAAGGATATTCAACGCTGGAAATTAAGAAGCAGTTGAAAATAAATTAAGTCACTAATGGAGAGGAGAATAAAGGAAGAATAGAAGCTGAAGGATAAGAGAAGGACGAAAGGGGTGAGAGGTGAGGATGAGAGAACAGAAAGAAAGAGAAAAAGAAAAAAAACAGGAGAAAGAAGAACAGATAAGGGAGGAAAAGACAAATAAGAAGAGAAATGATGAAGAGAAATGAGCGGGAGAGGAGGAAGGAAGGAGAAAAGAGAAATGAAATAAAGAGAGAGAGAGAGAGAGAGAGAGAGAGAGAGAGAGAAGAGAGGAGAAGAGAGAGGGTGAAGAAGAGAGAAAGAGAGAAGAGAGAGAGAGAAGAGAAGAACAGTGATCGAAAAAAAAGGAAGAAGGAAGGAAGAGAAAAATATTGAAGAATAGGAAAGGAAGAAGAGATAGAACTAGTAAAATGGAAGAAAAGGAAGGAAGAGAAGAAGGGAGGTCAGAGGAGAAGGAGAGAGAGGGAGTACGATACGAGGGAGAGAGAGAGGGAAGGGAGGGAGAGTTTTATTAATGCCAACGCAACCTTCCATCAGAGGCCATTAGTACCAGATGCAATACTCAACCTTTGCCAGAATGACTTAGTGAATGGAAAGGGGGAAGAGGGAGTGACAGGGAGTGAATGGAACCGGGGGGGACGATGTGGCAGGGAGTGAATGGAACAGGGGGAGACGATGTGACAGGGAGTGAATGGAACAGGGGGAGACGATGTGACAGGGAGAGAATGGAATGAGGGGAGGATGTGGCAGGGAGTGAATGGAACAGGGGGAGACGATGTGACAGGGAGAGAATGGAATGAGGGGAGGATGTGGCAGGGAGTGAATGGAATGGGGGAGAGGGTGTGACAGGGAGAGAATGGAATGGGGGGAGGATGTGGCAGGGAGTGAATGGAATGGGGGAGACGATGTGACAGGGAGTGAATGGAATGGGGGGGAGACGATGTGACAGGGAGTGACAGGGAGTGAATGGAAGAGGGGGAGACGATGTGACAGGGAGGGAGAGAAAGGGAAAATACAGAGGAGCAAGGGGTTGGGAGGCGCAGGAAGCAGGGAGGAAGAGAATACGGAAAACACAGCAGGAAGGGAAGAAATATGGAGTAGGAGGAAATGATGGAGGCGTAAGGAAAGGGAAGGAGAGGAAGGGATCAATAAGGAGAATGGATGATAGTACATTGCATCTAAGTGGAGGTGTATAAGTGATTAGATTGTCTTAACAAGGGTTCTGATGATAAAAGAGTGGGATTGAACTCTGCTGTAAGAAGTGGAAGGAAGAGAGACAGGTAAGGAAAGGAGAGGAAAAATAGGGCAGGTGGAGGAGGAGATAAAGACAGCGGGGTGGAGGTGGAGGTGATGGCGTGGATATAGTAAACGACAAAAGGGAGGTCAGCATTGGTAGGGGATGTAAGGGGAACGTGAATAGCCATAGATCAGATTGGCGGAGGTTTGCGGTGTGTAAATAGGCCAGGAAAAGGGAATATAAGAGTGAGTTAGTTTTCTTTTTTCTAGTAAGCAGTAACAACAGAGGTAGCAATAGTAGTAGTAGTAGTAGTAGTAGTAGTAGTAGTAGTAGTAGTAGTAGTAGTAGTAGTAGTAGTAGTAGTAGTAGTAGTAGTAATAGTAGTAGTAGTAGTAACACCATTAACAAAAATAACACCATCATATATATTTTTACAACACTACCCAAAATACACACCTCGTCACGTAATAAAGAAAGAAAAATAAAAAGATAAAGATAAATGCTATGTAATGCAGATAACACCACCATCACCACCACCACCACCACGCAAATAACTCTTTAAAGGGCGCAAGGCGAGGGATGACAAACGATAATTCCTGTAATGAACGCGTCGTGGTGGTGTGTCTGTGGAGGGAGGGGGAGGGGGAAGGGGGGGCAAGGGAAGAAAGGGGGGGTGGGGGGCAGCGTGTGTTAATCTTCCTATTTGTGTTCCAGTGTAATCCTTTATTAAGTCAACGTGTGTCATTAGTAAAAGGCGTTGATTATGTGTCCGAGTGTGTGTGTGTGTGTGTGTGTGTGTGTGTAATTGCTCTATTAGGGATTGAGAAGAAAGGTTAATGACGTCACGAGGATGGACCAGCAATTAGGGGTCATCACACCACATTTACGTAAACCTGTGCGTGTGTGTGTGTGTGTGTGTGTGTGTGTGTGTGTGTGTGTGTGTGTGTGTGTGTGTGTGTGTGCAATTACGTTATTACCTCCTGCCTTTTCCTCCTGTTATGTCATTTCTAGTTAACTCGACGTCACTTTGCAGCTTTGACACCCTAACCAACATGACCTCCAGCCGTGAGCCGCTATCAGTCACGCCTCTTCACTACACAACGCCCCCTCCCACACCTGCGTTCCTTTCTGACTCCCAACTTCCTCATGAACTTCCCTTTCCTTCACTAAACTCCCTTAAAACGCCCCCTCCCATACCTGCGTTCCTTTCTGATCCCCAACTTTCACATGAACTCACACACCTCCACATATCAACCCTCACCTTCGCCTCAATCAACCCACAGGTGACGGACGGCGACAAGGACTTGAAGGTGACATGGGACCCGAGTAGCCCAGCGAGTCGCCTCCTGGAGCTGCGTCCCGACCCCTCCGTCAGCCTCTTCTTCAGTAGTGACTCGCAGCGCAACGACGGGTACTTCCTCATCAAGTACGCCGCCTGTGAGTATGAGAAGCAGTAGTAGCAGTCGAAGTAGTTGCAGTAGTAGTAGTAGTAGTTGGAGCAGGAGGAGAAGGAGGAGGAGAAGCAGGAATATGGGAAAAGTGCGAAAATTGTCATGGTTTGTTTCGGTTTTGCTTTTCCGTGAACGTTTCTGGAGACGCACCACACGCTAAAACAGATTGCTCCTTCGTGACTTTTAGTGGGGAGGGAACAGACTGCGCCCTGTTTCCTTGCTCGCTCTTTCACCTCCAATATTATACCTTCCTAAAACCCTAACCCCCATGCTCTTTTTTTTAGCTTCCACTCATACTAACCTTGTCATTTTCTTCTGCTAGTTAGATTAGACTGAAATTGTTAGTATGTTATTAAACTAGTAAAATAAATCACTTCGGTACGATATATATACATTTAAAACTCAGGGTGGGGGGTGGATTATTACTATTTCATAAAAGTAATTGAAATAGTGTCCTTTGATGTAAATTGTTATAGAAAACGCTACAGTGGTTTCAAAACATAACATTTACCGTGTGTGTGTGTGTGTGTGTGTGTGTGTGTGTGTGTGTGTGCTTGCGTCAGAGTCTCATGGCCACAATCACCTTCACCTCTCCTTTCCTCACCTCGACAGCTCTCAATACACCTGTTCTCCCTCCTTCCCTTCTCTCACACTCTCCTGTACATCCCACCCACCTCCATCTTCCCCTCTTCCCCCTATCCTCTCTCCCTCCCTAACCTCCTCACCTTTCCTTTGATTTAACACACCTGGTCTCCCTCCTTCCTACTCTCACACTCTCCTGTACACCCCACCCACCTCCATCTTCCCCTCTTCCCCCTATCCTCTCTCCCTCCCTAACCTCCTCACCTTTCCTTTCCTTCACACACCTGTTTTCCTTACCTTCGTGTGCCTCCCAAACCTTTCCCTTTCTTTCCCTTCTTTTTTATTTAATTCTCTATCACACTTTTATTACATGTTTCCTCCTTTACTCCTTCATTTGTTGACTCTCTATAGCGCCTTCTTATTGTCTTATATAGAGCGACCTTCCTTATTTTCTGACCAACACACTCCGCTAGTTTCTTTTTCTTCTCTTTCTCCTCCCCCCTTTTTTTTATGTCCTTTTTCGTCCCTATTTCTGCCTCCTCTTCCTCCTTCTTCTCTCCATCTTCATACCCGTTCTCCATCTCCCTCTGTCAGTCTCCTCCTCCTCCTCCACTTCCCTCATCCACTCTTTCTCCACCTCTTCCTCCTCTCCCCATAGTCATCCACCCTTTCGTCCACCACATCTCTCTTTCTATCCCGTCATTTTCCACCTCATCCATTCACTCCTTGCCTTCCCTTCCTGTCTCTTCCTCTCCTCTACATCTTTTAAAGTCCTTCACCACTTCCTCCTCCTCCTCGTCCGTCTCCTCATCCTCATCCTCATCCTCTCGTTTACTCATCCTCCACCTCACTCGTCACTAACACCCACCCCCTTCCCCCCTTCCCTCCAGTCACCCTCGGCAGCTGCGGGTTCGATTTGTCTCCCTGCGGATGGACCACGATGGACCCCCTTCAAGCCTGGGCCTTCCACCGTGAGTATGGGCTCCTGTTATTGTTGTTGTTGTTGTTGTGGTGGTGGTGGTGGTGTCTTATTGTAGTTGTTCATCTTTGTGTTCTTGTTTTTTTCTTTTCTTTTTTTGTGTTCTTCGTTCTCTTTTCTTGTTACTGGTTTTTTTCTCCTTTTTTTCATTTTCGTGTCTTCCTCCTCGTCCTTCTCCTTCTCCCTCCCTTCCTCTGTTACGCCCTTCCCTCACCTCTCCTTTACCTCACACCTTCTCTCCTGACCCTCGTGTGCCTCCCAAACCTTCCCCGTTCTTTCCCTTCTATTTTTTTCATTTCCTTTACTTTCCTATTTTCTTTCCTTACCTTTGTGTCCAACTTTCCTACCCTCTGATTTTCTTTTTTTCTCTCCAGCTCCATTTTCGCCACTTTCCTTCCCTTTTCTCTTTCCTGCGTCCTCTCCCTTTGTGCTGTTTTTCTCTTATTATTCCCCCCTCGGTATGCTCAGTGTGTTTATGCAGTCAGTCAGTCAGTCTATCGGTTATTTAGTCAGTCAGGAAGTCCATCAATCAGTCATGTTACATAAAAGTTTGCAGTTTATTTTTATCTAATTTGTTTGTCGCCTCCCCCGTTCCTTGCCAATAAAAAAATTTCATTGATTTCATTTAATTTATACAGCCCTTTTTTTTTCAGTCATTTTTGCTCCAATATTTTCCCGCCAATTCTTCTCCTGCTTGTATTGCGTTCTCTCACTGTTTTGAAATATCAGTTTGGGCGAGTGTTTATGTGTGCTTCTCTATCAATATGTGCCTGGTTCTTAAACTATTGGCGCCGGGTTGGAAAGGTGTTGATAAGTGTTGCAGAATTTCTATCTTTATTTTAAGGGTCATTGCGCTGTGTTTAGTGGAGCTGCTAAAATTTCAAAAGAATGGTAAAAGGAAGAGCATTATTTATTTAAGGAAATCCTCTAGTTTTATGTGTGTTCAATATGTCATGGGTAGATTTGTAACACGAAAACTAACCAGAATTTTCACTTGTAATTTCTCGAACAGCCTTCCTTCGTCTGTATTTCCTTCTTTTTAGGACACAATCTTTTAAAACTGGAACATCGAGTGGCCTCTTTAAGAAAAATGTATTACTCCTAAACCATCACTTCATTCTTTTTTGTAACGTCTAAGTTTTCGATGACGATGAACACGCTGCCAAGAAAGCTTATGATTTTCGTGTGAAGCTGCATGAAAAGACTCACTTCACGGCGTCGGTGTTTTGAGTTATTCCGTGTATATGTTTTCTATGTATTGATGGAACTGTGATTGAGAAGCCAGAAATACAGCGTGTGTGTGTGGGAGGGGTATGTGTAGGGGGGAAAAGGGGAGGGATGTAGAGCAAGGGTCGTACCGGGAACCGTCCATATGTTGCCAAAGATTGCAATGTTATGGTGGCAGTGTGCGTGTGTGTGTGTGTGTGTGTGTGTGTGCGAATGCTAATTGCGTGTACTAATTAAGTTGCACTGCATAGCGAAGATGGGAAAACACAATTATTGCCTCATTAACTGCCACCAATTCGCTTACGCAGTTGTTTTAATCCAGTGAACATTAGTGATTCCTTGTACACATGTCGCTCAAAAGTCTCAGACACATTATGAGCGACAGGAAAAGAGAATGAGCGAAAACATGTGAGACGGGCGATGCACACTGTTCAGCGAGTATGCTTTAGAGTTCAGACTGTATTTTCTCTATATATCAGTTCAAGTTTTTTTATATTTTGTGAACTCGAGCGAATCTTTGTACAGTTGTCGCTCAAAAGTATAAGACACATTATGAGCGACAGGAAAAGAGAATGAGCGAAAACATGTGAGACGGGCGATGCACACTGTTCAGCGAGTATGCTTTAGAGTTTAGACTGTATTTTCTCTATATATCAGTTCAAGTTTTTATATTTTGTGAACACGAGCGAATCTTTGTACAGTTGTCGCTCAAAAGTATGTCACGTTATGAGCGACAGGAAAAGAGAATGAGCGAAAATATGAGACGGGCGTTGGTTACTGATAAACATATATGCTGCAGACTTTATTTTCTTTGTATATCGGTTTGTGCTTTTCGCTTCATCCATGTTCTGTATCATTTCATACTGTAGACTTTATTTTCTTTGTATATCGGTTTGTGCTTTTCTCTTCATCCCTGTTTTGTATCATTTCATATAGTTTGCTGTCTGATTGTACCTACACACATATTTCTACAGCAAAGGAAGCGACTCAAGGACATAAACAAATAAACACAAAAAAAACTGCTAAGCTCTACTCCCTCAACAGGAAACAAAATGAGGGTTCAGAAGGGAAGGGAAATGAAGACCGTAACTCGCATGGCATAAACAAAAAACAAACTACTAAAAAAAACTGCTAAGCTACTCCCTCAACAGGAAACAAAATGAGGGTTCAGAAGGGAAGGGAACTGAACACCGTAACTTGACATTGGAAGGGACATTTATACAAGCGCGCACCCTCATGGAATCGTTACCAACACAAGATTTATCACTGTCTGAATCGTACACGGAACTGAGACTCGCAGAACGGCTGACCGGATCGGAGCACGTATCTCTGCTGCATCCTGGGACACATCACACAGCGTAAATAACACACTCTTTTAATGCCCGGCCCGCGTGTGTGTCGTGTTCTGCTCTTCTCGCTTTCTCTCTCTCTCTCTCTCTCTCTCTCTCTCTCTCTCTCTCTCTCTCTCTCTCCCCCCCTCAATGTAAAAAGCAGTCTGACCGTCGCTCGTCCTTCCACCCTCATCAATATCCGCTTAATGCTATATTCCATTCATTGTCTTAATTCTTTTACTATATTCCATTCATTGTTTTATCTTCTTTTACTATATTCCATTCATTGTTTTATCTTCTTTTACTCTCATTCATTTTTTTACCTTCGTTTACTATCGCTATTATCTTTTATCTATACGTGTCTATCTATATATCAGTGTGTTTAGTTCATCTGTTTATTTACTATCTACCTGTTTGTTCTTTGCTTCTTAGTTTATTCGTTATCTTCACCAATTTGTCTATTTCGTTTGTTTGTTTATTTGCCAACGTGGATTTCAGCAGGCATTTTTTGTTTTTGTTTTGGTATGGGAACAGATTTTCAAGTCCGGTTCCCCTTTCCATTTCGGTTTCTTTGAAGTCTTTATTTATTTATTTTACTTTGAGAGCGAAAAGATTAAATGATATTGCGAGGAGAGAGGAAAGAGAAGATAGGAGTGGAGTGGAAAGGAAAGAATAGGAGAGGTAGAAGAAAAAGAAGAGGAGAGAAGAGAAGAAAAGAGAAGATAAGAAAGGAAAAGGGGGAAGGAGAAGACAAGACGAGAGGAAATGGAACAACTGACCATGAAATAACCGACTCGATTCAGCTCGCCCCTTCTATGTTCGGGTGACTGAAAGGCGGACTAAACCCTTATTTGAAACTACCGACCAAGATCTCCGTCCACCTGATTGATACCGGCGCACAACACGGACCCTTAACCCGTCCGCTGCGGTTGGCATATATTCGGTTTTTACTGGTAGCCCGGTAACAGGTCTTTCTCTGCCTCTGTGGTGGATAGTGGAGTGTTTCCTATGTGGTACTGGTGTGCTGGATATCCCCTCCCAAGGTGCAGGACTTTACATTTTTCTTCATTGAATTGTAGCAGCCACTTTTTGTTCCATTCCTGTAGCTTGGTGAGGTCTGACTGTAGGAAATCCGTATTCAAGGGTTTAACATCGGAAATAGTGCAGCGCTAGAGACCTTTCAGAGCCGATGTCTTCAGAGAATTTTCATAATCATTTGGGAAGGCAAAGTAAGGAATGTTTGAACTTGCAGCGTTGCCAGATTATCGTATTCGCCACAATGTATTTATAATTTTTAAGCCTCAAAACTCTCGTACCTACACAAATAACGAAATAATATTAAAGTTTGCGTTAAAACTGTTATTTATTGATGTTTGTTTGTTTGTTTTTGCTTCAGATATCAGTCAGAAACTACGAAAATACAATACAGTGTGTACGATAATTCGGCAACGCTGGTTTGAAGGTCGGCAGATGTACCTTAAAAGTTATCTGGACTCTTCAAAACGCGTGGAGTCGACTTACGCAGGAGTCATTTTTGTGATGGCCCGGAATCCTGAGTGATGAGCCGCCGCCCCTCACAAACTTTTTCAATCTGGCGAGAATTACTCTGAAAGGCACCAAAGGCAAGGCAACTTATCATTTTGCTTGCCTCGAGACTTCCAGTAGCGTTCGTTTGATGTACCACGGATGGGCTAACTCTTAGGGTCCTTCTCTCATAGTTTGATGTACCACGGATGGGTTAACTCTTAGGGTCCTTCTCTCATAGTTTGATGTACCACGGATGGATTAACTCTTAGGGTCCTTCTCTCATAGTTTGATGTACCACGGATGGGCTAACTCTTAGGGTCCTTCTCTCATAGTTTGATGTACCACGGATGGGCTAACTCTTAGGGTCCTTCTCTCATAGTTTGATGTACCACGGATGGGCTAACTCTTAGGGTCCTTCTCTCATAGTTTGATGTACCACGGATGGGTTAACTCTTAGGGTCCTTCTCTCCTAGTTTCATTTACTCAAAGAATGTGTATGAATTGTCAAACTACAAAAAAGAACTGCACCAAATGAATGCAATCCTTTAATCCACCATAAAGAGACTGCATTCTTCCCGCTGTTATTTGGTAGTTTGTATTAATGTTACGTTTGTTCCGTCACCAAGGGCAAGTAATTCGGTGAAGCACGATGAGTTTTGTCTAGAAGTTAAATGCTAACAAGACAAGGGGTTCAGTTTGACTAACATAAAACAGAACTGTATGAAATTAATCAGAAAGGTATGAAATGAATCAGAAAGGTATGAAATGAATCAGAAAGGTATGAAATGAATCAGAAAGGTATGAAATGAATCAGAAAGGTATGAAATGAATCAGAAAGGTATGAAATGAATCAGAAAGGTATCAAATGAATCAGAAAGGTATCAAATGAATCAGAAAGGTATCAAATGAATCAGAAAGGTATGAAATGAATCAGAAAGGTATGAAATGAATCAGAAAGGTATGAAATGAATCAGAAAGGTATGAAATGAATCAGAAAGGTATGAAATGAATCAGAAAGGTATCAAATGAATCAGAAAGGTATGAAATGAATCAGAAAGGTATCAAATGAATCAGAAAGGTATGAAATGAATCAGAAAGGTATCAAATGAATCAGAAAGGTATGAAATGAATCAGAAAGGTATGAAATGAATCAGAAAGGTATCAAATGAATCAGAAAGGTATGAAATGAATTAGCAATTAAATTAGTATATTTCAATTCAATCCCAAATCTCTCATCACTCATCACAATCACTCAAAATACACTTAATGGCGATCATTAAGAAACATGATCCCCGCTGTTACCATCATTACAACGCTTACCCATGAGAGGAGTGAGTTGAGTGAAGGCTTCATGTAACTTTATTTAGGTCGGGTGTCTGAGAAGAAGAGGAGGAAGGTGGGCAGGAGAGGACCTTCATGCGAGTAACATTCCTGACAGATGGGCTCTTTTCGTGATTGGCAAGAGCTGAGTACTCGGTATAACACACATGAGAGACAGACAGATAGGCAGACGGACAGACGGACAAAGACACAGACACACAGACAAACAGACGGACAGACAGGCAGACAGACAGATAAGGTGAGAAAGGGAGAAACAGACAGACAGACAGACGAAAAAGAAAGAAAGATAAAAAGACTCTTGTTGTTTGACAGTAGAAAGGAAATGCACGAAAAATGAGGTGAAAGAGAAAACAGTGAAAAATAATCATATAATCTACCAAAAAGTGAATGATGGTAGTTGAAGCATATAAAGGAAGAAACAATTACGAGAATAAACAGACATTGATAAAATAGATTTGTCTCCTTTGCTGTAAAAAAAAACAAAAATACACATATGTAGTTGTTAACACTAAAGTATCTTCTGTTATGTTAAGATATCTAATTCATTAATCCTGATGCATTTATAGAGATGTATCGTGCTCAATCACTATCAGAAAGATTTGATTTTCGGAAGAGGGTTCAGCAGGCTTAACTAATGAATTACTTCCACTAACACAGTAATCGTATCACCTTTGAAATGTATTATGCAAACGAGAGAGAGAGAGAGAGAGAGAGAGAGAGAGACAGACAGACAGACAGACAGACAGACAGACAGACAGACAGACAGAGGGACAAAGACACAGACAGACAGACACACAGACAAACAGACAGGCAGACAGACAGATAAGGTGAGAGAGGGAGAAACGGACAGACAGACAAAAAGAAAGACAGATAAAAAGAAAGAGGAAAAGACAGGCAGACAAGCAGACAAGCAGAAAGACAGAGACAAACAAAAGGACAAACAGAGGGAGATGAAATAGGCACCGTGTCTCCGCCGGCGTTTCGTCAGTGCGAGGTGCAGGCAGGGCCGCGTATCTCAGGTAACCACACACACCTGGGGGGGGGGGGGGGTGCGTGTCGCCTGAGTGTCGCTAGGTAAACACACACACACACACACACACACACACACACACACACACACACACACACACACACACACACACACACACACACACCGTCTCCTCATCTGCCTATCTTCGTTCACCTAGAATATGATTGAAACGTTGTTGTTGTTGTTGTTGTTGTTGTTATCATTATCATTATGGTTATCATCAGTGTCATTATCATTAACAACAACTACCAACAACAACAACAACTACAGCAACAACTACAACAACAACAACAACAATAATAATAATAATAATAATAATAATAATACTGTTATCGTGAGTGTAATTAGGCACTGCTTTGTTTTAATGTTCTATTCACCGAAGGGGACGCAGAGCTCATAATGCAACACCTGCACCACAACGCAATTAATTTACACAAAGGATTATCATATTCAGAACAGGAGACTCGACCCCGCGTCACCTGCCGCACCGCCACACCTGATAACCTTCGCGCACCTCCACTGACGAGGCGTTGTTTTGAAACGTCTTTTGTTTCGCTGGTGGACAAAAGAATATCGAGTTGTAACGCTGGCCACCTGAATTCTACTCAGATGGGGGTGGGGAGGGGGGGGAGGGGGTCAGCTTTGTGTGTTTGTGTTTTTATTGGTGGATAGCGACAAAGGGATAAAGATATATAGATCAACAGACAAGAAAAGCAGACTCAGTAGGCAAATGAGCAGACCGGGAGAGAGAGAGAGAGAGAGAGAGAGAGAGAGAGAGAGAGAGAGAGAGAGAGAGAGAGAGAGAGAGAGAGAGAGAGAGAGAGAGAGAGATTTACATATATTTACATAGATTTACATAGAAAATCAGACCACACAGACCCCATGGTCCAGACTAGGTGGCCTGTCCTTAAACCTAAGTGATTCTACATTAATCAGATGGCTCAGAGAGAGAGAGAGAGAGAGAGAGAGAGAGAGAGAGAGAGAGAGAGAGAGAGAGAGAGAGAGAGAGAGAGAGAGAGAGAGAGAGAAGAAAAAAAAGAAAAAAAGAAACACATCAAGAGCCAAACATCAATAGAGATAAAAACAATCCTGCTCCCGACCACTCTGCGAAGGTAAAAGGAAGACAAGCGGGACTCATCCCCATTAGCTCCTTAAGTGTACCCAACGCTGAGCAAGGACAGAAGCGAGTGGCGGGTAAACAAGTGAAGATCGAAGACTCTGAGAGGGAGGGAGGAACAGTAGGGAAGGAGAGTGTTGTAGAAGAACGGAGACTCTGAGAAGGAGGGAGGAACAGTAGGGAAGGAGTGTTGTAGAAGAACGGAGACTCTGAGAAGGAGGGAGGAACAGTAAGGAAGGAGAGTGTTGTAGAAGAACGGAGACTCTGAGAAGGAGGGAGGAACAGTAGGGAAGGAGAGTGTTGTAGAAGAACGGAGACTCTGAGAAGGAGAGGTAGACAGTAAGGAAGGAGAGTGTTGTAGAAGAACGGAGACTCTGAGAATGTTCAATGTAGGGAAGTGCAGTATTCTGAGTGTAGGTAGGAACAACCCCTCACATAACTATTGCTTAAATGACACTCTCATAAGTAGGTCTGGGTGCGAGAGGGATTTAGGGGTCTTAGTGAGCTCTGATCTCCGTCCAAGGGCACAATGCATTCAAGCTAGAAATCGAGCTAATAGGGTACTGGGATTTATTTCAAGGAGCGTAAGCAACAGAAGCCCCGAAGTCTTCCTCAAACTATATTTAGCATTAGTTAGACCTCATCTTGACTATGCGGTTCAGTTCTGGTCACCCTACTATAGAATGGATATCAAAATGTTAGAATCGGTGCAGAGGAGGATGACTAAGATGATTCAGGGGTTGAGAAACTTGCCATACGAGGAAAGACTCAAACAGTTAAACTTGCATTCTCTAGAAAGGCGAAGGGTGCGTGGAGACATGATCGAGGTTTATAAATGGATGAAGGGCTTTAATAAGGGAGACATTCATAAGGTTTTGTTGGTAAGAGAACCGGGTAGGACACGAAGTAACGGGTTTAAACTGGATAAATTCAGATTCAACAGGGACATAGGCAAAAATTGGTTTACTAACAGGGTGGTGGATGAGTGGAATAGGCTTAGCAGTCATGTGGTGAGTGCCAATACAATTGTCACATTCAAAAATAGACTAGATAAATTCATGGACAGCGATAATAGGTGGGGTTAGATACACGGGAGCTTAGGGTCAAAGGAGCTGCCTCGTACAGGCCTACCGGCCTCTTGCAGACTCCTGCGTTCTTATGTTCTTATGTTCTTATTATTTTTTTACAGCTTAGGATACAGTTCATGGGCGTAAAGAAAAATATATAAAAAAAGCCCGCTACTTACTGCTCCTGAATAGAGGTCAAAGGAGTGTTCAAAAAGAGAGGTCAATTTCGGGAGGAGAGTGTTGTAGAAGAACGTAGACTTGAGAGGGAGAGTGTGACATTAGAGAAGGAGAAAGAACAAAGAGAGAAGGAAAGCGTTGCAGAAGGGAGTCAGGCAAAAACAAATGAAGAACGGAGACTGAAAAGGAGAGGGAGACAGTACAGAGAAGGAGAGTGTTGTAGAAGAACGTAGACTTGAGAGGGAGAGTGTGACATTAGAGAAGGAGAAATAACAAAGAGAGAAGGAATAACAATAACAAATGAAGAACGGATACTCAGAAAGGAAGAGAGAGAGAGAGAGAGAGAGAGAGAGAGAGAGAGAGAGAGAGAGAGAGAGAGAGAGAGAGAGAGACCACGAGGGGAAACTTATGCAGAAGGGGAAAAAAAGAATCTGGGAATAACAAAACTATAACGAAGACAAAGTGAAAGATAGTAGAGAGGAACAATCTATTGCAAAACGTATCAATTTGTGAGACTCGTTGTTATTTTTGTTGTTATCATCAATGTCATTATTATCATCATCATCATCATCAACAACAATAATAATGATAATAGTAATAATAACCTCTTGGGTAGCGTCATATGCCCGTGTTGCAACTAATACTAACATCATTTATTTATTTATTTATAAAAAAAAATGTATATGGTAGTCCTTGGTCTCCTTCCTCTTGCAGCCAAATGAAAAAGTTAAGTGTCTCCTCCACGCTGAAGTCATGTCCATTTCCACGCCCCTGAGTTGCTTCTGATCCGATTACGCGACGAGCCATTCACTCTGCCCTCATCACGTCCATCAGGCCCGTTATTGCTCGCTGACGGGACAATTTAACCCTTACGCTGTGAATGGCACGGATTTGGCCTTCACTGGTAGCCTGGTAACATCGAGTCCCAGGTCTTTCTCTGCCTCCGTGAAGGATAGTGGAGTGTTTCCCATGTGGTATTGGTGTGCTGGATATCCCTTCACTGGTAGCCTGGTAACATACACTCCCAGGTCTTTCTCTGCCTCTGTGGTGGATAGTGGAGTGTTTCCCATGTGGTATTGGTGTGCTGGATATCCCTTCACTGGTAGCCTGGTAACATACACCCAGGTCTTTCTCTGCCTCTGTGGTGGATAGTGGAGTGTTTCCCATGTGGTATTGGTGTGCTGGATATCCCTTCACTGGTAGCCTGGTAACATACACTCCCAGGTCTTTCTCTGCCTCTGTGGTGGATAGTGGAGTGTTTCCCATGTGGTATTGGTGTGCTGGATATCCCTTCACTGGTAGCCTGGTAACATACACTCCCAGGTCTTTCTCTGCCTCTGTGGTGGATAGTGGAGTGTTTCCCATGTGGTATTGGTGTGCTGGATATCCCTTCACTGGTAGCCTGGTAACATACACTCCCAGGTCTTTCTCTGCCTCTGT